>NC_142012.1:54400553-54575553 GCF_049901735.1 Notechis scutatus
ACATAGTTAAACCTGGTTTATTCCCTTGACCTCGCCCGACCTTCCTGTCCCTGCAAATATTATTTTCCACCACCATGTCCACATGCTGATTCATAATGTTTTTTGTTCCTCTTCCTTTTTGTGTTCATTCATCTGACACACTCAAAGAAGCCATCAACAGGCACATAGAGATAAACAACACCCGAGTATCATTCAAAAGAGACAACCAAAAAGCCGAAAAGGAAACAAAAAGACCAAAATACTTTGTCTACACCCGGAAGAGCAGAGGTTAACACCAAGATTAACACTAGACCAACAACCAAGCTGTAAACAACACCCTGATTAACAACACAGGCAAACAAATAGTAAACAATGGCCTAATCAAGGAACCAGAACAAGAACATCCGACCAACCTTTGTAGCATCCCCATGGTCACTTGATTTACATTTGGATGCTTGACCACTGACTTACATTTATAACAGTTATAGTGTCCTGGGTTCATGTGAGCCCCTTTTGTGACCTTCTGTCAAGCAAAGTCAATGGGGAAGCCAGATTCATTTAACATCCATGTGACTAAAAACAAACGTGGCAAGAAAAGTTGTAAAATGGGGCAAGACTCACTTAACAAATTTCTCACATAGCAACATAACGTTGGGCTCAATTGTGGTTGTAAGTGAAGGACTACCTGTACAACATTCAAAATGTTAGTTGTTTCATACTGATCTTTTTGCTGTTTGTAAGCCACCCAGAGTCACTTTATAGGTGAGAGGAGAAGCATATACATTTAATAAACAATTTAATAAGTTTGTGTTAAAGACAATGGTCAAAATCAAGAAGAAGAAAAAACAAAAGAAACAAAACAAAACCAGATTCCACTCCACTATCACAAACTTTCCTGGATCTAATTATCAAAAAATCCTGTCAATTCATTGTGGAAAGCATGAAAAAGTCTTTTTTTATTTCATTAATTTGTGACCTCAAGCAACCATTCTCTCCTTTCATCTTGCACATTGCAAACTGTGGGGGATGTGGCAAACCAGACACTGTTACCAAGCTCAGTGACCATTTATACCTTGACTGCTATGAAACATTAACCTAGACAGCTTGATTGATAGGGTCGACCTCTCTGAGGTCAACAGTTGGAAAGGTTTTGGCATGAGGCTCATTTTAGGAATTAGTCCATTAGTGGTCAAGGTGGTGAGGTCATGTGAAAGAAACTGGGGGAAAAGAAAAGGCGATATTCTTCCAATGGCATATGTGGGATTTGGCACTGTTGACCCAATTACGGATTTCTGAATGAAAGCAAAACATGATCTCCAAGCAGATTTTGTGTCGGTAAATACATGAGGTTGTATGTATTTACTTCCTTCTGTTTCCTACTTTGGCTGTGCAGTCTTCTTTTCTAGTTTTAAAATTAATTTTAATTTTTTAAAAATCTTGAAAAAGTTGCTTTTTTGGCTGTCTACAAAAAATCCAGAGCTGCTCTAAGCATTTAAGATATTTTTTGGCATTTTGTACTGGGCTTTCCAAAGATTCAGGAAAGGAAGGATGAATACCACCTTCTGGTCAGCCATCCTCATACTCTAAATTCATCTGGTGGTGAAGCTCCCAGGTTCACAACGTGGAATGTATTTTTATGTATGTACGCATGCATGTACAGTATGGATGCATTTATTATGCCACGCATCTCCTCTATTAGGTGACTCATGTACGGCCAATTACTTCCCACTCTTGTGTGAGATACCAAGACGTTTGTTTCAGGTGAGACATCTTCACAAGGTACAGTGCAGGTAGCCCTCAACTTTTCATTTAGTGGCTGTTCAAAGTTACGATGGCACTGAAAGAAAAGTAACTTAGGGCCCTTTTTTCACACAATTCAGATGCTTAGTATTTATGTCCCAGGGTCACGCGATCCCCTTTTGCGACCTTCTGACCCGCAAAGTCAATGGGGAAGCCAGATTAGTAACCAAGTTACTATCATAACAATTGAAGTGGTTCACTGAACGACTGAGGCAAGAAAGGTTGTGAAATGGACCAAAACTCACTTTAACAACTTTCTCGCTTAAGCAACAGAAATTCTGGGCTCAGTTGTGGCCCTAAGTTGATGAGTACTTGTATTCCTGTTCTATATTGGAGCATGTCCATTTGGCAGGTCCATTATGATATCAATCAAACCTTCCATGTATTTGAGCCACCTATTGATTGCTCCTCGACAGGTAGGAGGAACAGGTAAAGATCTCACATTGTCTATATTCTCTAGGGAATGTACTTCCTAATGTTGTTTCAAAATTCTCTGCCCTTGGATCAATGCAAGTCATTCTCCTGAAAAGATTTCAGCCTTCCCATCAGGGAACAGCCCACATTATCAGAATTCCAACTCAACAAGGTCTCTAATCTACTCTAGGTTGTAGTCTACGTTCACCTCTAACAATGGAAGGATACAAAAGGCTTCTTACTCCTTGTGTTGAATGGGGAATGCTACTAGCCTCTCTGTCACTACTTTGTTCCTTATCTGGGTTAGCCTTGTGTTTTTGGCATCAAGAGTTTAGTTTGGCTTGCATTCTTGTTCTTCCTGCCAAATAGACAGCAGTTAAGGAAAATCTACCTTGATCAAGCTCTACATTTCAGGTCATGTGAGCAGAACTGCTCCTGGAAAGAACGAGGGGACAAAAAGGTGAAACTTTAGCCTCGTTCCATTGATTTATCTACTTGCCTTTCATTTAAAAACAACTACTACTTTTTTCCTTTTTTTTTTTTTTTGGACAATCATGCACTTCGTGTGTCGTCGTCCCCCCCGCCGCCAATTTGTCTGGCATTATTTTAAAAGCAATAAAAGCATGAATGTAAAGAAATCAATATTCAACAAGTAAAAAAGTAAAAAAGCAACACCACTACAACTGTCCTAACGGTGCTTTTTTTCTTTTTCTTTCAAGAGGCAACTGGACTTTCTGGTTTTTCTTTGAAGACGTTTTGCTTCATATCCGAGAAGCTTCTTCAGCTCAGAGCTGAAGCGATGAGAAGCGAAATGTCTTCAAAGGAAAACCAGAAAGTCTAGTTGCCTCTTGAAAAAGCACTTTTGGGACAACCATGACCTGGATGACTGAGAATCTCCATATTAGACAACTCTACAACTGCTACTGAATGCAGCAGTGAAGGCAGCCCTTCGGGTAGCACAGGAGTTGCTGTGCTGTTTTGTGAGCTCCACTGGCTGCCAGTTTACTTTGGAGTCCCATTTGAGGCATATAAAAATTAATTAAATACAGATAGTCCTTGGCTTATAATAATTTGTATAGTTAAAGTTGCACTGAAAAAAGTGACTAATGACCATGTTTCACACTTATGACTGTTGCAGCACCCCCGTGGTCACGTGATTTATATTCAGAAGCTTGGCAAGTGGTTCACATTTATGATGGTTGCAGCTTCCTGGAGTCATGTGATTCCCTTTTGTGACCTTCTGCCAAGCAAAGTCAATGGGGAAGCCAGGTTCACCTCACAACCATGTTACTAACTTAACAACTGCAGTGATTCACTTAATGTGGCAAGAAAAGTCATAAAATTGGGGAAAACTCACTTAACAACCGTCTTGTTTAACAATAGAAATTTTGGGTTCAATTGTGCGGATGAGGATGACTTTCAAATGCATATTATTCAATTTTGGGTTAGAAGGTCTGGATTGTGATGGATTGTGTCAATGAAGGGGCAGGTGGTGTAATGGTCTACAGTGAAGTGGGACTTTCCCAGGAAGGAGGGAGCATATTGCAAGAGGGGGATGAAGCAAGACACAACACAACCCGGAACCAGATCAGAGAAGGAGGAAGAAATTTAAGATAGGGACTCTGTAGAATCTCCCAGGGAATCGTATATCGTTAGGGTTAGATTACTATAAGATTGGTCTGGCAAGATTCTGTCTATATGCTATGAGCAAATAAAGAACTGGACTTTTACTGGATGGTTCTGTGTTGTTCTTGGGCTGGACCTGATGGTCTGGGAAAGAAAAGGAAGGAAGGAAGGAAGGAAGGAAG
Source organism: Notechis scutatus (assembly GCF_049901735.1). Lineage (NCBI taxonomy): Eukaryota > Metazoa > Chordata > Lepidosauria > Squamata > Elapidae > Notechis > Notechis scutatus. The sequence continues at coordinate 54,404,555 of NC_142012.1, forward strand.
GAAGGAGGGAAAAGAAAAAGATCAGACCAATAGATGGCAGCAAATCCATCTCTTCTGTATCTCATTGCTGCCACCTATTGGCTATCCATATTTTAGCAGCTCAGATCTGTTAGCGCTAATCCAATTCATATGAAGTGGTAGTGGAATCATTTCATTTGCTGATACTTGTTTTTCTCCCTCTCTTGCTCTCGTGCCTGAAGCCATAAACAAAGCTGCCCTACCTTTTACCCATCTATCATCTATCAGCTATTAAGAAAACAGCAGAGACCTTGTGTGCGCCATGTACGAATGGCATTCTGGCTGCGTTTCAAAAGACAAAGCTGCAAAAATGGATGATGGCCAGCCCAAACCTGCCAGTAAATGGCTGGCTGAATGGAGGAGAAGCTATGAAACGTCACCCGAGGGGTTGCTGCGAAACTGTTAAATCACACCTGGGTGCCTGCTTAAATTCATGAGGCCTTCTGTACCATTCGCACCAGAGTTCAGTCAAATGGAGAGCCAAAAGGGGAGGTTTCCACAAGCTGCTTCTCATTTTGAAGGTGAGGTGGAAGAATAAGGCAGAAGAATAACAGAATAACAGAGTTGGAAGGGACTTTAGAGGTCTTCTAGTCCAACCCCTTGCTCAAACAGGAGACCCTATACCATTTCAGACAAACAGCTGACCAACCTCCTCTTAAAAACCTCCAATGTTAGAGAAGGTGGGGAAGGAGAAGGTGGAAGAATCGGTCAGATGGTAGATGGGACGTCACAAGGCCTTGTGTTTGTGGAGGTGAATTCTACAATTGTAAACGGTTATAGGAATATCATTTTCATTTCATGTTAAAAACGCTTGGGGGAAAGGATATGCTTTGAGTAATGCTGCTTTTGAACTTTGTTATTGGAAAAGACTCTTCCAAATACCATGAATTTCCAAGTGAAAAAAACATGAATCATCTTATCTAGAGTTTTCATTCAAATTGTCATGTTTTGGATGCATTAGGCAAAGATTTTAACACTTTGGAGGTGGTTGGATATATTGGGAATCTGGAAGGGAAGAGCAGAAGTCACTCAAGCCCAGGTCATCTCCTGCTTAGACTAATGCAATGTGTTTTATGTAGGGCTACTGTGCTGTATTAGCATACTCCAAACCCTCGAAACCGATTGGTCCCGACGGACAAAGACCTGATTGGTCGACACCCCGGCCGTGATTGGAGCGCTAAGAAGCTACCGCGATTGGCTGTGCCGATCGCGGGAGATTCAAAGCGCTGCCATTGGCCATCGAGCCGCGAGCCAGCCCTATATGAAGGGCTGCCGCGGCTTGCATTCTTCAGACTGTTCTTATTGCAAATAAAGAGCTGAAATCACAGAATGGTCTCGCGTCTCACTCGACCCGATCCACCTCAGATCTAACACTGGCGACGAAGGTGGGATCGTGAGACAAAGAGACCACCCAGCACGTGGCGGAGCGGCATACAGCGGCAAGCAGCATGGCCGGCGTCAACTCGCCACCCGCGCCCTTCAATCCCGCTACCGAGGACTGGGAATCCTATACCGATAGGTTCCAGATGTTCCTCGAGTGTAGCAAACTTAAAGATGCCAACGGTCACAAGAAGCGGGCCGTCTTCCTCGCACACTGCGGACCGACCGTATTTAAGATGGCCAAAGCCTTGGCCAAGCCCGAGGACGTTAAAACCATGGAATGGAGCGAACTCGAACCCCTACTGAGAAGGCACTATGCCCCCGTCGTGCCCATCCTCATCCGTCGGCACGAATTCTACAGGCGGGACCAGCGCGATGGCGAAGGGCTTGGCGACTTCATAGTGGCCCTACGAGATTTGGGCGGCCTATGCGAGTTCGCCGACCTGGATGAGGCCCTGCGAGACCGCGTCGTCCTGGGGCTCCGAGACCCTATCCTCCAGAGCCGCATCATGGCAAAGGGCGACATCTCCCTCGCCGACGCCCTCACTGACATATCCGCGGCAGAAGCAGCCAAGAAATCGGCGGCTCGGATGCGGCAATCGAGCATCACGCCCCGAGCAGCGACCAGCGAGACGGCACCAAACACCGAGAAGCGACCCGAGAGCGACCCCCGGGACGCAACCACACACCACGGTGACCTAGACTCCTTCTCGGGAACCGAGGACGAGGAAGAGGAGATCCACCGGTTGCAAGCGGCCCGAGGGCGACGGGAAAACCAAGGTCGCAAGTCGAGGTTCCAGTGCGCCGGCTGCGGAGGCGATCACCCCCGATCGGACTGCCGGTTCTTAGATGCCGTTTGCTGGCAGTGCGATAAACGAGGACACATCGCCAAAGTGTGCAGAAATAGAAGACGCTACAGCCCGCGGCGTCGAGATGGCAGCCCGCACAGACAAGAGAACACCCCCAACAACCACAGAGACCGACAGTCGGAGAGCCGTTGGAGCCAAGAAGGTCGGAACAGGCGGCTCATCGAAGCAAGGCAAAGGGAGGAAACGCACCAGACCGTCATCGTCGGCCATTCCTCAACAAGAGACGCCAGGAAAGTATACGTCACGGTAGGAATAGAAGACCAGCCATGCGACATGGAGGTAGACTCCGGGTCCTCCCTCTCCATGGTCTCATGGCACACCATCAAGCGCCTGGTCCCCTCAATCCGCCGAAAGGAATTAGAAGATCAAGCACTAACCCTCAAAGACTACCAGGGAAACCGCATCCCTGTAGTTGGCAGAGGCCATTTTAAAGTCACATTCAAGAACCACACCGAAGTACTACCCCTGACCATCGTCGACCGGGATCGGCCGAGCCTATTGGGACTACAGTGGTTCGCGCCGCTAGGCATTGAAGTAACCGGAATCCACCACACCGCAGAGTCGGACTGGGAAGCGGCGCTCGTGGAGGACTTCCGGGAAGTTTTCGATGACAGCCTAGGCAAGTACCGGGGGTCCCCTATATCTTTCAATATTGACCCGACCATTGCACCGATCCGCCTTAAGCCCAGACGGGTGCCATTTGCCCTCAAGCCCAAAATCGATGAGCAGCTAGATAAGCTCATCGCACAAGGGGTACTGGAACCAATCGACCATGCCAGGTGGGAGACCCCAATAGTCACCCCCATCAAGCCAGATGGGTCCGTGAGAATTTGCGGGGACTATAAGGCCACCCTCAACCACGCACTCCAACAAAGCGCATACCCCGTCCCAGTTGTGCAACACCTTCTGCACTCACTGGGGGGAGGCCGGGTCTTCGCAAAGCTCGACCTGGCACAAGCCTATCAGCAACTGCCGGTCGACGCCGCAACCACTGAAGCCCAGACCATCGTAACGCACCGGGGGGGCTTTTCGTTGCAACCGACTCCAGTTCGGAGTCAGCGTGGCACCCGGGGTCTTCCAAAGCCTCATGGAAAGACTCCTCCAGGGCATAGAGGGGGTGGTGCCCTACTTTGACGACGTCTTGGTGGCCGCGAAAAACGAAAAGCAACTAGAAACCCGGTTGAGGGAGGTACTGAAGAAATTCAGAGACTCGGGACTCAAAGTCAAAAAAGGGAAGTGCCAGCTAAGGGCTGAAAGGGTCGAGTTCCTAGGGTACCTCCTAGACAAACATGGCATCCACCCCACAGAAAAGAAACTGAGAGCCATAAGGGAAGCGCCACGACCCAAAAGCAAAACGGAACTGCAGGCTTTCTTGGGACTGTTAAACTTTTACAATGTCTTCCTACCCAAAAAGACGACCGTGGCGGAACCGTTGCATAGGCTGTTAGATAAAACAGCCACCTGGACCTGGGGAGCACGGGAGGAGAGCGCTTTCAACAATACAAAGAAACTGCTAATATCTGACGCAGTACTAATCCAGTACAGCGAGACTCTGCCATTAACGGTAACGTGCGATGCATCGCCTTTTGGAATCGGCGCCATCCTCAGCCACCAGCTACCAGACGGGAGGGAAGCACCCATCGCCTTCTCATCAAGGACACTTTCAAAACCGGAGCGGAACTACAGCCAGCTCGACAAGGAGGCCCTAGCAGTCGTCGCCGGCGTCAAGAAATTCCACGAATACCTTTACGGTAGGACTTTTACAATCATTACGGACCACAAGCCGTTGCTAGGGATCCTGGCAGGAAATAAGGCCACACCGAACATTCTATCACCAAGAATGACAAGGTGGTCTGAGTTCCTGTCAGCATACAACTACCAGCTGATTCACCGACCCGGGAAGGACATCACCCACGCAGATGCCCTGAGCCGTTCACCCTTGCCCGACCTCGAAGACGACCCGGCTCCCACGACGGATGTATTCCAAATAGAGACAATGCCCAACCCACTAGTGACCGCGCCAGACATTGCCAGAGAAACAAATAAAGACAAGCGGCTGGCGCAAGTCCTAAGCTGGGTTGGAAAAGGATGGCCGGAAGGGGACAAGGACGAATTATTCAGACCCTTCAGAAACAGACAAACCGAACTTTTTACCGAAAGGGGCTGTATACTTTGGGGGGACAGAGTGGTAATCCCAGAGGCATTACAAGAAAGGGTATTGGGAATGCTGCATGAGGGGCACTCAGGGATGGTCAAGATGAAAAGCCTGGCCAGAAGCTATGTATGGTGGCCAGGCATGGACAAACAGATTGAAACCTGGGTAGCCAAATGCCATCAATGCCAAGAGTCCAGACCCAGTCCTCCCGCCGCCCCAATACATGAATGGGAAACACCAAGAGGACCGTGGTCTCGGATTCACATAGACTTCGCGGGGCCAACCAAAGGGCATATGTATCTCATCACAGTGGATGCTTACTCCAACTGGTTGGAGGTAAGCACCATGAAATCAACCACGACAGAGGCAGTAATAAGAAAACTGGGCAAACTCTTTGCCACACACGGCCTGCCGGACGTAATAGTGTCGGACAACGGGCCCCAGTTCACCGCACTAGTGTTTGAACAATTTCTGGCAGGCCTGGGCATACGCCATGCACTAACCGCGCCGGCAAACCCGGCGGCGAACGGACGAGCGGAACGCATGGTACAATACACAAAAAAGGCCATTCAGAAAATAGAAATAACCAATATACAGGACAAAATCAATAAACTGCTCTTCATCCAACACATCACGCTGAGTGCCACCACAAACAGAAGCCCGGCAGAACTAATGATGGGCAGGAAGCTACGATCAACACTAGATAGAATGCACCCCACATACACCCCCGACAAACCCCCGGGCTCCTCCAGCAAACACAGACAATTTAACATAGGGGATGCCGTATACGCAAAAAACCTGTCGGGGGAACCACTATGGATACCAGCAACGATCACCCAAATAACCGGGCCCATATCATACCGGCTACAAACAACCGACGGGAAACACTGGAAAAGGCACATTAACCAGCTAAGGTCCAGAATAACTAACAACCATACAACCGACCAAGAAACTAGAAGGGGGGAACGGAAAGCATTAAAGAAAAAGGGAATCCCCTAGCGCAAGCCGAACAAACCCCACCCGGAACAAAAAACCCACAAATAAACCAGTCCTACTCACCAGCAAACGAGGGTCCCACCGAACAAGCAACCCCAGGAACGTCACCAGGAAGGAGCAGCCGGGCCAGCACAACCAGCCCGGAAAGCTCCCGCAGGAACAGCCAAGACGGCAGCTCAACCAGCCCGGGTAGACCGGGAGGGAGCTACCAAGAAAGGCCCAGCCCGACCTTCCAGGCGGTTCCATCCCTGGGAACCAGAGCAACAGAGAAGGCCTCCGAACCGGTCGACAACCAAACAAGAACTGATCTGCGCAAGTCAACTAGACAGGTACAGAGACCCGCCTACCTGCGCGACTACGTCACGACGCACCGACAGACGAAACCAAGAGGGGAGGGGTGTGCTGTATTAGCATACTCCAAACCCTCGAAACCGATTGGTCCCGACAGACAACGACCTGATTGGTCGACACCCCGGCCGTGATTGGAGCGCTAAGAAGCTACCGCGATTGGCTGTGCCGATCGCGGGAGATTCAAAGCGCTGCCATTGGCCATCGAGCCGCGAGCCAGCCCTATATGAAGGGCTGCCGCGGCTTGCATTCTTCAGACTGTTCTTATTGCAAATAAAGAGCTGAAATCACAGAATGGTCTCGCGTCTCACTCGACCCAATCCACCTCAGATCTAACAGCTACCCTTGAAGGTTTGGAAGCTCCAACTGGTGCAGAGGGAGGTGACATGAGCAATTCTTGGGGCCCTACGGTGGGCCCCATCTTACACTGCTGTTCCCTGAGGTGCACCAGATGCTGGTTTGCTTCAGGGTACAGTTCAAGGTGTTGGTTCCCACCATTAAAGCACTTCATGGCTTTCTGAGAAGCCATCTCATCCCAATGGGGCTAGCCCAACCCACCAGTGCTGGCAGAAGGGGCATTCTGTGGACCCCATTGGTGAAGGAATTCTGGCTGGCAGGATCCAAGGAAGAGCCTTTTCTGTAATGGTTCCTGTCCTGTGGCACATCGTGCCTCCTGAAACGAGATTTGAACTCTTCTGGCCTTCCGTAACAGCCTGAGGACCTTGCTCTGTCAGTTGGCCTGGGGCCCCAGCGGGTGTGCCTCACTTGGGAGGTGGCTGATTAAGACAAGACCCCCAGGTGCATCCTGCTCCATCCCTCCCCAACTTTTTAATTGTACATTATGACTGATATATTATGAGCAATTATTGTTTCAATGTTTAATTGGCTTTTAATTTTTGAAGCTGCCCAGAGTCACCTCCAGGCAAGATAGGTGGTAAACAAGTCAGATAGATAGATAGATAGATAGATAGATAGATAGATAGATAGATAGATAGATAGATAGATACAGGTGAAACTTGAAAAATTAGAATATCGTGCAAAAGTTCATTTATTTCAGTAATGCAACTTAAAAGGTGCAACTAATATATGAGATAGACTTATTACATGCAAAGCAAGATAGTTCAAGCCCTGATACGTCATAATTGAGATGATTATGGCTTACAGCTCATGAAAACCCCAAATCCACAATCTCAGAAAATTAGAATATTGTGAAAAGGTTCAATATTCTAGGCTCAAAGTGTCCCACTCTAATCAGCCAATTAAGCCATAACACCTGCAAAGGGTTCCTGAGCCTTTAAATAGTCTCTCAGTTTGGTTCAGTAGGAATCACAATCATGGGAAAGACTGCTGACCTGACAGTTGTGCAGAAAACCATCACTGACACCCTCCATAAGGAGGGAAAGCCTCAAAAGGTAATTGCAAAAGAAGTTGGATGTATCAAAGCACATTAATAGAAAGTTATGTGGAATGGAAAAGTGTGGAAGAAAAATGTGCACAAGCAGCAGGGATGACCGCAGCCTGGAGAGGATTGTCAGGAAAAGGCCATTCAAAAGTGTTGGGGACTTTCACAAGGAGTGGACTGAGGCTGGAGTCAGTGCATCAAGAGCCACCACACACAGACGGATCCTGGACATGGGCTTCAAATGTCGTATTCCTCTTGTCAAGCTGCTCCTGAACAACAAACAACGTCAGAAGCGTCTTACCCTGGCTAAAGAACTGGTCTGTTGCTCAGTGGTCCAAAGTCCTCTTTTCTGATGAGAGCAACTTTTGCATCTCATTTGGAAACCAAGGACCCAGAGTCTGGAGGAAGAATGGAGAGGCACACACTGCAAGATGATTGAAGTCCAGTGTGAAGTTTCCACAGTCTGTGTTGATTTGGGGAGCCATGTCATCTGCTGGTGTTGGTCCACTGTGCTTCATTAAGTCCAGGGTCAACGCAGCCGTCTACCAGGAGATTTTGGAACACTTCATGCTTCCTTCCGCAGACGAGCTTTATGGGGATGCTGACTTCATTTTCCAGCAGGACTTGGCACCTGCCCACACTGCCAAAAGCACCAAAACCTGGTTCAATGACTGGGATTACTGTGCTTGATTGGCCAGCAAACTCGCCTGACCTGAACCCCATAGAGAATCTATGGGGCATTGCCAAGAGAAAGATGAGGGACACGAGACTGAACAATGCAGAAGAGCTGAAGGCTGCTATTGAAGCATCCTGGTCTTTCATAACACCTCAGCAGTGCTACAGGCTGATAGCTTCCATGCCACGCCGCATTGAGGCAGTAATTGCTGCAAAAGGGGCCCAAACCAAGCACTGAGTACATATGCATGTTTATACGTTTCAGAGGTCCGATATTGTTCTATGTACAATCCTTGTTTTATTGATTGCATGTAATATTCTAATTTTCTGAGATTGTGGTTTTGGGGTTTTCATGAGCTCTAAGCCATAATCATCACAATTATGACATATCACGGCTTGAACTATCTTGCTTTGCATGTAATGAGTCTATCTCATATATTATGTTCACCTTTTAAGTTGCATTACTGAAATAAATGAACTTTTGCATGATATTCTAATTTTTTGAGTTTCACCTGTAGATAGATAGATAGATAGGATGATGACTAGCAGCAAGATGGATGGAATCAGAAGAGAAATGGCTGCACAGTTGGAAGATCTGAAGAACCTCGTAAGGAGAAAACCGTAATGGAGAAAATCTGTGTAGTTGCTAACAATTGACAGCAACTTGTTGGTCAATCATCATCAACATCATCAATAATGGACGGAAGCTGTTTTTTAATTGATGTAAGCCAGCAAAAGATATAAAGTTATTAGGCTACAGCCTAATAAGCAAACAAAATTAATCACATAAATATTAGATTACATAGATTAAAATCACCTATCGACCATTCAAGACCTTTTTATCTGTGCTACCTTGAGTTGGACCTGGAAGCCCACTGGCAGCCCATGTTTTATGCTACTGTACTATACTATTCTGCTATACTATTGTAATGCACTCTACATGGGGCTGCCCTTGAAGAGTATTCCATACAGTATTGTGCAACCTGGAGTTGCCTGTGTGTCAAGTCTAGGCTTGTGCAAAATTGTTCAGAACACACTTCAAGGGCAGCCCCATATAGAACACATTACAATAGTCCAGAGGGGAGGTGGCCAGAGTGTGGGTGACTGTCAGAAGGGCACATTGGTCCAGGAATGGGTGTAACTGGCACACCACTCAAAGTTGTGTGAAGTCTTTTTTTAATGACACTTCAGTGTTATAAAAAATAGCCTTATGAAGGACAGAAAGGAATAGAGGTATACCATAATAGTTTAAAAAAACAATTATCCTTATTTTTAAAGTGGAGATGCTCGTTTAGGGTGTGAATTATTTTCAGTAAGTATGGGAAAGTATGCTTTACAGCAGGGTTGTCCAATTTTGGAAATTTTAAGACCTGTGGACTTCAACTCTCAGAATTCCCCAGCCAGCATCCTGGAGAGTTCTGGAAATTAAAGTCCACAAGTCTTAAAAGTTGCCACGGTCAGACATCTCTGCTTTACAGTTAGGGCTATGTACACAAAAGTTACCACTTGTCCTGCTAAAGTCAACATCCTAAGCCTAATGCACTTGTGTGTCATTCATCTCCTCTGTTGATGAAAGTTTATTTTTGCCACAGAGTTCTGCTCCATTACCCGAAGCATTCTTGCAGCTGGACATTGCACAACATTTTTATGGCTCCTTGCAACACACACAACCAAACTTCTGGGAAGTGTTTTCTGGGAAAGCAGTTTCTCATCACTCCCCAAACCCATTTGATTTCTCTAAGGCACCACAAGTCCTCCTCAGATCCCTTCTGCCCTTCAGTGAAGCATTGCTCACTCAATGGCACGAGCTTCTCCCTCTCCACCTCTAGACGTCAGCCTTAAAACATCCAGAAGAGCTCTGTTTACAGTCTGTGCATTCAGTCCGTGATGCAATGCGTCTGCTCTCAAACTAGAAAAAACAGGAGGAGGATGACTATCCTTTGGAACACCAGCCTTGAAAGCAAACCTCATCTATTTTTTAACTGGGAGATCAGGTGTGAACAACGGGCTCCTTTTTTAAAAAAAATATTGCAGCCCAGGAGCTCACCTTCCACTAAAAACCTGGTCTGGAAGAAGAAATATCAAATATCAGGTATTAATACTACTATATACTGCCTCGTTAAGACCACATTTGGAATACTCTGTTCAGTTCTGGTCATCACAATGCAAAAAAAAAAAAAAAAGGAGGGAGGGAGGGAGAGAGAGAGAGAGTTGAGACTCTAGTCTAGTAAGAGTTCAGAGAAGAGCAGCAAAGATGATTAGGGGATTGGAGGCTGAAACATTTGATGAACAGTTGCAAGAACTGGGTATGTATTGTCTAGTCTAAGGAAGAACAGAACAAGGGTGGACATGATAGCAGTCTTTCAATATTTGAGGGGCTGCCACAAAGAAGAGAGGGAAAACCTATCATCCAAACAAAGCATCTGAGGACAAGACAAGAAGCAATGGATGGAAACTTATCAGGGAGGGATCCAACCTAGAACTAAGGAGAAAATTCCTGACAGATAGAACAATTAATCAGTGGAACAACTTGCCTCCAAAAGTTGTAAATGTTTCAACACTGGAAGTTTTTAAGAAGAAATTGGACAGCCATTTGTCTGAAATGGCATGGTCTCCTGCTCAAGCAGGGGGTTGGACTAGAAGACCTCCAAAGTACCTTTCAATTCAGTTATTCTGTACTCTCTAAGGAGTGTGGAGATCACATTTCTGAAGGTGAATTAACATGCCTCAGTCTTGGCCATAGGAGGAAGCCATGGGAATAGAAGCATGTGCATTTATGGTTGCATCATCATGATGCTTGTTTACCATCGCTGTTCCAGCAGGCATTCTAATGATGGGCTGCAAATCTCTGATCCTGCTTCAGAAGGCTACCAGATGTTATCTCTGCAGCTCCCTTACAAGCCAAAGACTCCACTATGCTTCCACCTCAGCTCTTCACAATCCTATTTAATTAGAGGCAAAAAGTGCAGTAGCCTGGCTGTCTGGGAGCATACGTGCAACCCTCTCTCTGCTAGGCAGGACAGGGTGTGAAGGAATATCCCTGACGCTAATGAAGGGCGGGGTGGATCTGTGCAATCACGCTTCGCTGTCTGGTAAGGCAAATTCCAAATCGGCAGTTGCACAATCTCTCCTCTGCAGGAGCCATGACTCTGCAAAGCCAAGAATGAGGTGGTATTGTTCAGAAGGAAGGCTTGAAATCAATCCAATGATCTTACCCGGATATATATAGTTTCTCTCCCCCTCAATTCATACATTTTTCCTAGAGCTGTATCAGCCCCACCTTGCTAGAAGCTTCTCTTCCAGTTCTCCTTCCAGTACAGCTGCCTTGATTTATAACATAGAATGAGTTGGAAGGAATCTTGGAGGTCTTCTAGTCCAACCCCATGCTTGATCAAGAGACCATTTCAGACAAATGGTTGTCCAGTCTCTTTTTGAAAGACTTCAGTAATAGAACACCCATAACTTCTGAAGGCAAGCTATTCCATTGGTTCATTGGTCACTGTTAGGAAATTTCTCCTTAGTTCTAGGTTGTTTCTCTCCTTGTTTAGTTTCCAGCCATTGTTTCTTGTCTTGCTTTTTGGTGCTTTGTGAAATAGTTTGATCCCCTCGCCTTTGTAGGAGACCCTCAAATATTGGAACATTACTATCATGTCTCCCCTACTCCTTCTTTTCATTTGACTAGACATACCTAGGTCTTTAACCATTCTTCATGTTTCAGCCTCCAACCCCTTAATCATTCTTGTTGCTCTTCTCTGCATACTTTCCAGAGTCGCAACATCTTTTTTTATATTGTGGTGACCAGAACTGGATGCAGTATTCTAAATATGGTCTTACTAAGGTTTCATAAAGCGGTACTAGAACTTCACGTGATCTCGATTCTATCCCTCTATTAATGCAGCCCAGGATTGCACTGACTTTTTTGCCTGCAACCACTAGTTCATATTTAAGTGAATGTCCACTAGGACTCCAATCCCTCTTAGAGTTGTTGACATTAAGCCAAGTTTCACCTAATCTGTACCTATACAATTGGCTTTTCTTGCCTAAGTGTAAAACCTTACACTTTTATCTACATTAACTTCTATTTTGTTAGGTTAGGGCCCAGAGTTCAAGCATGTCAAGAATTTTTTTGGTTCTTGACTTGTCTTCTGTGATGTTGGCTATTCCTGCCAGTTTAGTGTTGTCTGTAAATCTGATGAGTTCCCCTTCTATTCCCTCATCTAGATCATTTATGGAGATATTGAAAAGTACTGGGCCTAAACCCATTGCTTACTTCGCTTCATGCAGATGTAGTTCTGTTTATCTCCCTTGTTTATTTTTGTTATTTATTTATTATTCTTGGTTAAAAGTAATAAAGTCAAGGAGAAAATGCTGCCTTATCCTAGATTGACTTACATACAGGGAGTCCTCAAAGTATAACAATTCTGTTAGTAACCAAAGTTACAACAGCACTGAAAAAAATGACTTATGACCATTTTTCACACTTACAACCAGGGCTGCATCCCCACGTTCACGTGATCAAAATTCAGACGGCTTGGCAAAGTTCATATTTATGACAGTCACTGTGTCCCAGGGTCATGTGATCTCCTTCTGACAAGCCAAGTCAATGGGGAAGCCAGATTCACTTAACGACGGCGTTACTGACTCGACGGCTGCAGTGATTGTAAAATAGGGCAAAACTCACTTAAAAACTGTTTCATTTAACAACATATATTTAGGGCTCAATTGTGGTCGTACATCAAGGAATACTTGGACTTATTTTGAAAGTAGGCTACTCAAGGCATTAAGGATATCATCAGAGTAAGCAGAGAACACAACAGTGATGCCCTAGTCCCCAAGTACAGTTGAGAAATACATAAATCCCATATTATATTTGTAAGCACCCTTTATAAATGACTATAACTGAATAAGAAAATATATTATTGTATTAATTATTACCATGGAGATTTTCCACAAGAGGCTGGATAACCATTTGTCTGGAATGGTATAGGGTCTTGCATTTGAGCAGGGGGTTGGACTAGAAGACCTCCAAGGTCTCTTCCAACCCTGTTATTCTATGTTCTTATATAGATGGATTTCTAAGATGTCTAAGGGAAAGAGGTAATTGACTTGTGACACTTTAGTTCTCAGATCAGGATCAAGGCTGAGCTTCTTGGCATGAAGGTTAAATAGGACAAAGGTGCAACTCAGTTGATGGGGGACACTTCCCTACTGTATGGGCAGTCAGAGAACAGGACATGTCATAATTTAAAGTACTCTTCAGCAACTTCACACAGGCTGAAAATCTTAGGTGCTAAAGCAGAGGACTTCAAACTTGGCAAGTTTAAGACTTGTGGACTTCAATTCCCAGAATTCCTCCTCCAGTTGTGTTAGCTGAGGAATTCTGGGAGTTGAAGTCCACAAGTCTTAAATTTGCCAAGTTTGAAGACCCTTGTCACACACAATGCATCACACTGCCACTTTAGGGGGTGAAAAAAGTCCTAACGTTCCTTCAAAGTGCTGTAGGTGAACTGTTATTTCCTATTTATCTTTGCAATCATCTTGTGAGCTTGATAATGCCGAGACACAAGGTGTTGAATATTTGTAATTAGTTGTCAGCAAGTAATTACTTTCTTTAACTGAATGTGAGCATGTCAATTTGGAATACAAGACCTAAACTGCATTACACATTAATTGCAAAAACAACTTCAGGTGAGTTTGTTATATCTGTGAGGTAAAAAAAAATTACAGTGTAGCGAAGGGAAGGAAAACACAGATTAATTCTAAATAGGGAAAGAACAGAGTATCTAGACTGCAAAAATCCAACTCTTTAATGAAAGCAGCAGGAGTTAAAGAAAATGTAAACCCTTTGCTGCCATCTAGTGCTCATCCTTAATATTGCAGATCACATAAAGTATACACAAAACACTTGGTGAAGTTTCAGGCTTGAATTTGAAAATCATGCTTTCAAGCAAAGGTGGCTCGAGACATTTTAGCTGAAATCAAGACTTCACACTGTTTTTTTAAAAGGGCCAATAAAGTTATTTTTGTGTGCTTTTTATTTCCTAAAGCACCCCATCTCTTAAAAGTTCTGGCTTCTCCTAACCCATAATAGCAGTCCCACTGGAAATTTCATCAGTCAAGCTGCAAATAAAGTTGGCTTCCAAACTTTTTCTGAAAATGATGCCTGCAAGTTATCATGTTTAAAATACTGGCATAGCAATAGATTTCACTCTGTCTTCTGCTTGTTGGGCTGGGGTGTTTATAGCAACCCTTGTGGAATTGGCATTGCTTTTCTTTTTCTTTTCTTTTTTTCTTTTAACAGAGCCAGCCAAGCACAATTTAGGTCAACACAAACATACGTTTGGGAGGCACCTCTTCCAAGAACCTCCTTAATAAGACAGGCAGCATCTGACAGGAGAAATCTAGTTCAAAGGACTTATGGGGGTGGTTGAGCACAGAGCCAGATCTTTGCCTAACCTCTCTCTAGTGCCCATGTTTTATAGCTGTGATTAGAACAATTTGTGTCTTCTAGGTACCATAAAACACTGTGCTAATAGATGGCAATAAAACAGAAAGGTGGAAGGAAAAATCAAAGCTAATAATGTCTACAGAAGGTGTAGAGTTCTACAGATGGTGTAGAATTCTGCCAACTTTTTGAATATTTCAGACTATTCATTATATACAGACAGACCAGGAAATACTGATGGAAGAGAATATTTGTAGCTCAGAGTTGAACTCTGTTATTGTGTTCTGCCTATAGTACAAGAATCTCCCTAGACTGCTTGCCTTCCCTTGGGACCAAGCAGATACGGTGCCATGGGAGTTAAGAGGTTTTAGTCCTAGGTCTTTTGTGGCTGCACAAAGATTCTAGGCTAATTCCTCACTTGATCCTTCTTCCTTGCCTGGCTGTGAGTTTCCCAACAAAGTAGCATCATAAAGCAATGGGAGTAAAATGGTAAGTTTATTTGACACAGACATGCCTATATATTTTTATTTTGGGGGATAGCAATATTGAAGTGATTTCCCTTTTACATCTTCCAGGAGTTTTGTTTTAATGTTCTAGTCTAGCAGGTAGTCCTAGGATTTTCTGGGAGTCTTTCTCATCCACATTTTAAGCAGGCTTAACCCGGCCTACCTTTGGGGAGAATTAGCTTTAAAAAAAAGATAGAAACCCAGCTCCTTTAAGCTGGAGCTGTTCAGTTGTGACAGATTCATAATCACTGGATGTACAGAATGAAGGAAGATCTAAGTGTTCTTTTCACAACAGCAATCACACCTCCCCAATGCAATGCTGCAGCATTTGACAGTCTGTGTTTTTATGAAAGGCCATTGGTCATTGTGATGACCCCGGGGCGTGACATAAAAATAACAAAGTCACAAAAGTAGAATAAATTCTCTTTAATGCCTCCAAATTGGCCCCAATATCCAATTATCCTTGGCGGGATAACAAACTCTTTAAAAAAAAACAGTCTATGAAGGGCAGAAATGCAGACCAAACCCAAAGTAAAGATAATTAGAAATAAAAAAACCAACACAAACCACACTGAAGTAATTAACACAGCAGGCCAGGATGATAAATTGCAGACTTTCAAAGGATAACGCAGCACCCACAATTGGGAGGATGCCAAAACCCAGATAAACCTCAACCAAGATAATGTATGCTTTGCTTCCAGCAAGGAGCAGTGTGCAAACACCCCACTTATATCCTGTTCTCCCAGCTGCAACTAATGAAAGGGATCAGGGCCTTTTTCTCTCCCATAAGCCATGTTGCTCCCTTCTCCATTCCTCCCTGCATGCCCTAGGATGAAGAGGGGATGGCCCTGGGTTTTCCTCTGAATGCCCAGCTGGACTGTGCCCTTCCCCCATTTCTTCCACAGCCACCAGAGCCACCAGAGCCACACTCCCACTCCCTGTCAGCCGCTCAATCTCCCCTTCAGAATCAGACTCCAACAAGGGCATGACAGTCATAGACCTCTGCATGAAACAGAAGACTAGATTTAATGGCTTCTTCCCATTCTATGATTCCAAGCAATAATTCTTTCTATTTAGAAATAAAAAGCTATGAAAACAGCCACCTAATTACTTCTTGGGAGCATCATAAATGCTGCTTTTCACCAAGGTTGAATGATTTGGCCAAACTGTATGGATTCTAAACCCATGAGGACAGATGTCCTTGTCTGGAGTCACACAATGCCTTCTCTTTCTCCTCTTCTCCTGCATTTCCTTCCTTCCTTCCTTCTCCCTCCTTCCCTTCCTCCATCCTTAATCTAGATACATTTCATACCCAACTGCAATTTTAAACAAATTATTCTGTATCAATTTGTCTTTGGTTAGCATTCAGATTTATTATCATGGGTCTTGATAGAGACTATATAAACAAATAGTATTTAAACCTATGACTTTGTGGATAGTTTATTTGTTCATTTTAGAGACAGTGTCAGATGTATGAAGTGCCTTGAACAAAGCCATCATTAATCCCAGACAACGTTTGTATACGCCAGTTCTGGATTTTGGCAAAGATGATGAATCCTCTGTTATAACAAATACTTAAACTGGAATAAGTCATACTGAGTTAAAAAAAAAAAAACTTTACTTTTCAGCAGGTATGAGCAAGTGTGTGTTTTTAGCGGATCAAAATAAACAGGACATCCTAACCTTTGAAAGTACACTGTAATATAAATATCTAATCACAGGTTTCTTTCCTTTCTTAAGTATTACTTAGGCATGGTTACAAACTGGAAATTCTCCAGAAAAATCAGGAATAGCAGAGCATTCTGTGGCTTGTTCAACACTTTGCTGCAATTTGCTGCCTGACAGCCATAGCAAGTTTCCCATAGTTAGAAAGGGAAAGAAAAGGAAAGAGCTTGTATTGTAAGTTTCTTCTGTCCTTTATCTGTGGACCAAACCTTGATGTGTAGAGAGAGGAACTCCAGGATGTTGGCTTGGTACTTCAAAACCTAGTTATTATCATCTGGTCTTAGCCTTTTCCTTGGAGGACTAGTCATATTTCTAAAGGACAAGTATGTTAATAACTACCAGCCTTGGAAGACATAACAGAGTTGGAAGGGACCTTGGAGGTCTTCTAATCCAACCCCCCTGTTCAAGCAGGAGACCCCCCCCATTTCAGAAAAATGGCTGTCCAGTCTTTTTTTTTTTTTAAAGCAATAGTAATAGAGCACCCACAACTTTTGATGACAAGTCATTCCACTGTTCTCAATTAATCAGTGGAAAAAGAATTAAGGAAGTGGGCTGTCAAGACATTTCTGTTGAGTTCTAGGTTGGATTTCTCTTTAATGACCTTCCATTGATTGCTTCTTATCCTGCTCTCAAGGTGCTTTGGAGAATATGTCAGCTGCCTCTTCTCTGTGACAGCCCCTCAAGTACAGGAAGACTGCTATCACATCGTCCCTAATCACTTTCTTTGTCAGACTCCATCTTTCATCATATGTTTTAGCTTCTGGTCCCCTTATCATCTCTGTTGCTCTTCTCTGCGTTCTTTCTAGATCTCAACATCTTTTTTGTGGTGATCAGAACTAGAGGCGTATTCCAGCTGAGGTCCCACCAGTGAAATATAAATTGAGACCACACTTGGAATACTGAATCCATTTTCAGTCACCTCAATATAGTACAATACAAAATATAAAGTTAGGGTTATCACCCTTGATGACTAGGTGTGCCACCTCCAGTCATGGTGGCTTTACACACAGCATTACACACTAAGGCATAGGAACAGCAACCAAAAAGAAGACTGCTTTGATCTCTTACTAGTGGATGAATTTGGTGAGCTATCAGATGAGATGACATGCTGACTTAGAGAGTTTAAGGTTAGGCATGTTCCAGCAGAGCAATTCTCCTCTTCTTCATCATTAAATTTACATGCTGCCCAGCTTCTAGTGACTCTAAGCATGTTTAATTTGGATGGCTACAGAGTGGTATCAGGTCTCCAAATTAGTATATAAATATTTGAAAAACGACACTAGCATTCTCAACTCCCCAAATTCAACTCCCTCATTTGTCATGACTTTCAAACAATGTACTTTGTGACCTCTTTTTTGTCATTGATCTTTTTGAAACAGAAGAGATATCCATGTAGATTCAGGCATTCAGGTCAGTCTTTGCTTATGACACAGATGATGAAAATAAATGTTCAAAGTTGCACACAAATGACCACTGATTGTCCATGATAAAAATATATATATATTTTTTTAAAAGTACCCAGATAGAGGGAAATGCAGTATCTCTTGTGAATAATCCAGAACAAAATTAAAAGGCAATGACAGCCAGTGATGAAAGCTTTCAAGTGGTGAATCCTTTGCAAAACTGAAGAGAATTTAGTTGGTGTCCTAAATGGATTGAGGACCAGACAGGTTGGAAAGCCAAAAGAAAGACAAGAAAGAAAAGGCAAGATCATATCCACAACCACATAAGTGAAATTCCACCTTTTTAAAATGGCCACCACAAATGCAGCACATGCCAAAATAAAAAGGGGGGGCGGGCGGTGGAGGTGCAATCACACAACTGCAGATGGGTCAGCCCTTCAAGGTAGACCAGACTACAAAGACAAAGCTATGCAGGCTGATGCTTCTTTTTATCATTATAAGGTTATACTAATGGAATCTTGCAAGTCTCACTGTGCTTCCTCTCTCCCTCCTTTTCTCTAGGGAGCTCTTAGAAATAAGAAGGATCTTGTCTAATAGAATAATGGAGTTAGAAGGGATCTTGTCCAACCTCCTGCTGAAGCAGGAGATCCTCAGACCAATGGTTATCCAATCTCTTCTTAAAAACCTCCACCATTGGAGCACCCATAACTTCTGGAAGCAAGCCGTTCTACTGATCAATTGTTCTCACTGTCGGGAAATTCCTCCTTAGTTCCAGGCTTCTTGATTAGTTTCCATCTGTTGCTTCTTGTCCTGCCTTCAGGTGCATTGGAGAATAGGTTGGCCTCTCTTCTTTGCCACAGTCCCTCAAATATTGAAACACTGCTATTGTGCTGTCCCAGTCCTTCTTTTCTCTAGTCATACCCAATCCCTGCAACCATTCTTCATATTTTTAAGCTCCAGTCCCTTAATCTTCTTTGTGGCTCTTTTCTACACTATTTCTAGAGTCTACATCATTTTTATATTGTGGTGACCAAAATTGAATGCCGTATTCCAAGGGTGGTCTTACCAAAGCATTATAAAGTGGTGTCAACCCTTCATGTGATCTCGATTCTATCAAGTTTTATCAGGTTACAACTCTTCTCTGGACTTCCCTGTTAGTTTGGTAGTGTCTTCTCTTCCTCCTGTCCTTGGATAAAGGCTTTTCCTTTATCCTCTACAAAATCCCATCTTCACTTTTTTTTGTTGTTGTTGCTCCCTCATCTCCCCAAATGAAGGACCCTGCTCAAGGCTACACCCTTGGAAAAAATTACCTCACGCTCTCTAACCAGCCAAGCTCTTCTTGAATGAAATGAAGTCAGGATTTTGGGCCTGAGATCCTGATGCTTACTACAATCATCTTTATAAATAATGCATGATTTGAACATGGTCTAATTAGATTGCATTGGAAATAATTAAGAGTAAAAGAGAATTAACTTCAGATGCAAGCAAGACACTTTCTCTAGGGCTTCAGGACAAAACAAAACAAAAAGTATCATTGGGGGTTTTCTTTGGATTTGTGGTCACAAATGCAGAATGTTTGGCACTTTCAAGGATTTTCCAGGGTTGTGCAGCTTCCTAAACATCTGGCTGCAGAGCCATTTCTGTGTCAACATTTCTGTGACCTGCAGATTCAATCTGATTAACTCAGTTTTCAGATATTTACTGTAGGTTGACTTTAAGAACCAAATTTTGATTGCTAATAACACAGCATAGGAAGGCTAGAACTCTATGTCCATAGTAATCCTTGCTAAACAAAACTGGATGAATTTCTGAAAAGCCATTTAGGCTTATATTGTGAATCATTTAAAAACATGAATTGTTTACAATATTAACTTCTTGAAGTTTAATATTTAGGAATGGTTTAAAAGATGTCTTCTTGCTTGATGTGTTGCTTTTTAATCACATTATTTCACCTGATAGTGGCAATTCAGTTTCTGATTTGTGGAAAACAGTCTATTAAAACTATTGCTCAGTTGAATACTAAAAGTTGGCAGAAACTAGAAGCCTTTATGTCTGACAGTAAGCAGGGTTGATCCTGGTAATTGGAAGAGAGATCATCAAGATATTCTATGGCTGTAGCCTTAATTAGAACATTTTTAAAAGTCAAATATTTATGAGGTTGCAAAAGTGTACTCACACCAAATTCCTTGTTCACTTGAGTTTTATTAAGGAGAATTCTCCTTAATAAAACTCTTGCCATGGCCCCTGCTCTTTAGAATATCATCTCTCCTGAGATCAAATTGGCCTTTTGGCTTTATAGAAGGTTTTCAAGGTGTGGTTTTGCCATGGAGTGTGGAGACTCAAGTGTGTAGTAGAGACAGTGGTCATTATAATTGTTGATGGGTGATGGGACAGCTCTGGATTGTATCATATGGTTTATATATAGATTTTTAAAACATTGTTTTACAATTGAATACCTTTATTTTATATTGTGTTGTTTTTGTTTCTAATGTTTTTTTTTCAATTGTTGAGCTGCCCACGATGATATATGTGAAATGGGCAGTTATATAAATTGAAATAATGAATATTCTTATCTTTAAAGTCTCAGCACCACCAAACTTTTTTTAAATAAAAAAGTCTTAAACTAAGACAGGAGAATATTAACTAATCAATAATTTCATGAAAATTTCAGGCCATCACAACAGTTCTGGGAACTTGTTAATAATCCTTTCCCCCCAGTTTTTATTTTCTTTACACACATTTTGCAATGCTTCCTTTCAGAAATCACCTGATTTTTTTTAAAGACTTATGTAGCTTTAAATGTTTAAAAGATAACAGAACTAAATCAAGCAGTCAAGGTATAAAATGTTTTCTTGTTTAAAGTTGATTGCAAACTTTGAGGAACTGAATGTTCTTTGACGAGGGACCCTTTTTCATATGAATGATGGGGTACCCCCCTCCTCCCCAAATATCCCAATAAACAGGATGAGTGTTCAGGAGCTCTGCTTTTTCTTCAGTCTTGCTTTCTGAAGCATGCCAGAAAGAACTGACTCCATATGGTGTATGTTAGGTATAACATTGATACCAAATATGGTTTGGATGAATAAATATATAAAACTTTGATATCATGGTTTAAGTGCTTATCACTTTAAGCACAATGCAGCAGGCAATTAGCCGATTAAGGGTGCGGTTAGAAGTTACAATATAAGGAAGCATTAGAAGCTGGAAACTTTACTGTTTCTGGCTGTAACTGTGTGCTGCTGCGACTAACTGTGATTACTGACTGTGAGTGCCTGTGACTGAACTGTTATTGTTTGCTACTGTTTGCTGAATATCCAGCGTTTGTTTCTCTGGAGAGTGAAACCGGAGGAGGAGAAGATATCTTTATCGGCTGATAAAGATATTGCAAGGACTCTTAACTTGGACTATACTAGTGAGTCTTACTGGATGGAAATACTGTGAATGAATTAATGGACTGAATGACAATGCTTAAGCTCTAACTGGATTAAAAACTATTTAAACTACAAACAGTGTTTGTGTTTCAGTGTGTGTATACTCTGGGGCCCTTCCGCTCTCCTTTGGTTGCCTGGCTTGACTACTGCTGCAATACTCTGCTAGGGGTTAATCTCCAAACCCTAACATTGGTTATGGGCCCAGCAGCATAGTCTAACTAACCAGGATATAGCAGAGAGAGTTGGTATGAGTTGCACATTACTGTAAAAACAAACTGTTTTAATTAGTTTAAAATAGTCAAAATATCTGAAGAGTAATGGCACAAGTAAATTTGTCACAACTGTCCATGATATCCAGGCTGGATGGAACAAACTATGTTTCATGGTCAATGAAATGTAGTTTACTTCACGCAGAGAAGGTTTGTGGGACATTATAGCAAACCCACCAGATGTGAGTAGCTGGGATCCTGCTAATGATGATGATAACGAAAAGTTACAAGACTTTAAACTGAAAAATGAGCAGGCTTTATGCATCATAGGACTGACTCTCTGTGATCAGCAGCTTGTCCATATTCGTGGAGAAGAAAATGCTGCAAACTGCTGGGAGAACCTCAGGAAGATTTATGTTCGGGACAGTGTAGGAGCACATATAAATCTTACACGGAAGCTTTTTCGAACGCATCTTCAGAGGAATGGAGATATGTTAGTTCATTTAAACTGTATGAAGAGCATTTTTCAAGAATTGCAAGAAAAAGAGCTTATATTTAATGAACTGCAACAAGTCTACATAATATTATCTTCATTAGATCAAAGCTATGATGACTATGTGACTTCGTTGGAAGTATTGCCAAAAGAAAGCCTCTCATTAACCGAGATTACAGGCAGGCTACTAGAAGAAGCCAGAAGAAGGCGTGAGCGTGACGAGCTGAGAGAAGATAAGAAAGAAGAGAAATTATCTTCAAAGTTTGAAAGAAACCAGCAAAGCAAAGTAAAGCACCTGGAAGAAGAGAATTTATCTTCGACGGCATACACAATTAAAAGTGTTTTAATTGTGGAGGCAGAGGACATTTGGCAAGATTTTGCAAAAAGAGAAAAAGCCAGAATGTAAAAAAGCCAAAGAAAGCATTTGAACTAGCCACGTTTAGCAACTCTGATGTGAAGAATAATTTATGGGTGGTTGACAGTGGCGCATCCCACTGCATCACAAGAGATAAGACAAAATTTATAAAAATGTCTACAAGTTCTCAACATATATCACTTGCCAATGGCTGGAACCTGAAAGCGAAAGGTCAAGGTTTTGCACGTTGTCCGTACATAAACCAGGATATAAAAATGTTGTATGTACCGCAACTAAAGTTTAATTTGCTTTCAGTAAGGGTATTAGATAAATTAGGTTATGTAATTACTTTTAAAGATAATAATTGCATAATTGAAAAAGATAACAAAAGGGTAACTACAGCTTTAAATGGAACATTATATGTCTTAGATAATAGTAAGAAAGGGGAGGCTCAAACTGTATTTAATAATATAAAGCCTCATGATGAATGTATCCATTTATTGCATAGGCGTTTGGGGCATGTAAATTTTAAAATGCTAAAACGTACAGTTGAGTTATCTGAGGGAATAAGGTTAAAATCTTGTGATAAATATTTGCGTTGTAATGTTTGCTGTGAAGATAAGAGCAAGGTATTGCCTGCAAATAGGCTAAATGGTTTCAAAACAAAAGAACCTTTAGAAGTAGTATTTGCAGACATAATAGGTCCAAAGAAACCCAGTATGGGGGTGCTAGATATATACTGAGCATTATGGACCATTATTCTAGATATGGGTTTTGCTATTTAATGAAAAGCAAAACTGAAACATATCAACATTTTTTCAATTGGCTTAGGTTTGCTGAAAGAAAGTCTAAACGGCAACTGATAACCCTGGTGACAGATAATGGTACGGAATTTATTAATAACAAATTCCAGAACAGACTTAAGGTAGCTGGAATAGAGCATAAGAAGTCTGCTCCATACAGGCCAGAACATAACGCTTTTATTGAAAGAAGAGGCCAAACACTACAGGCAATGGTTAGAACAATGTTAAATGATTCTGGGTTACCTGATTCTTTGTGGGGAGGCTACAATGTGTGCTAATAACATATTGAACAACATTGTTAACACAACGACAGGTGAAATACCATTCACCAGGTGGCATGGCAGGAAACCTGACCTAAGTTACCTGCACACATTTGGTGCACCAGCATGGGTACATATTCCTGCACAACTCAGAAAAAAAAGGGCAACATAGAGCTAAAAGATTTTTCTTCGTTGGTTATCAGGCAAACCATAGGGCATATAGATTTTGGGAGAAAGGCACATCTAAAGTGTTATGTAGTGCTAGTGCCCAATTTCTAGAACATGAAGGATGGGAGAAATTAGAACAGGATGCCAATAAAGATGTAATTATTGAATCCTATAGAAATCCCATTAGTTATCCCTGTAACTTTAAAAATAAAGTAAAGAGAAAAATACAGGATGAAATAGTGCCCATAAAGGAAGAAACAGATTCAATAGCTGAACAGGATGAGGAAGATGAACAGGTAGTAGTTCAACAAAGTCCTCCTGTAAGCCCTGTAATTCCCAGAAGAACTACACGTGTATCTAGACCGCCTGATAGGTACCAGGCTAACACAGTGTGCCAGATTAATCAAGTTCCTAATTCTGTTGAAGAAATTAAAAGTATCCTACTAAGGAAAAAGAAAAATGGTATGCAGCAATGAATAAGGAACTGAATTCATTAAGTGATATGAAGGTGTATGAAAATGCCAAATTACCTGTAGGAAAGAAATCCATTGGCTGCAAATGGATATTTAAGGTAAAAATAGATAAAGATGGTAATTTAATCCATAAGGCAAGGTTAGTAGCCCAAGGTTTTAGGCAGAATGCTAATGACTATGATGAGGTGTTTGCACCTAGTCTTAAGGCAGCAACCTTGAGGGCAGCTTTAGTGTGGGCAGCTAGTAAAAACTATATAGTTAACCATTTAGATGTGGAAACTGCTTACTTGCACGCCCCATTAAAACATACTATTTATATGAAAAACCTGTTGGTATTAAAAGTGAAAATAAGGATAATAATGATTGTTGGTTGTTAAAGAAAAGCCTCTATGGTCTTAAACAATCAGGCTATGAATGGAACCAGTATATTGTAAAGGAACTAGACAATATAGGATTTAAAGCTGGTTTAGCCGATCCATGTCTGTTTAAGAGGGAGACAAATGGGAAAGTATCATTATTATTACTATTCACAGATGATATTGCTTTGATAACTGAAACTAATGATGAGGCAAATAAAATAATAACATCATTAGGAAAGAGAATAAAGATCAAGCAATTAGGGAGATAAAGAAGTATCTCGGTTTGAATATAAAGAAAACACGGAAAGGTTTTAAGATATCTCAGGAAGATAAGATAAGCAAATTGCTAAAAGATTACAAGATGGAGCTTTGTAAGCCAGCTAAGACTCCAATGAGTCAGGAGTTTAGCAACACTGATGTACAAAGCCCTGAGTTTGATAAGGTGATTTATCAATCATTAATTGGTAGTTTGAGTTATATTAGTAATTGGTCTAGACCAGATATATCGTACTGCGTGAATCAGTTGGCTAGATTCAATTCTGCACCATGTGAAAGACACTGGATTGCAGCTAAGAGGATATTAAGATATCTTAAAAAGACAATGAATTATTCATTGTATTTAGAACCAAAGGGTGATTTAATTTTGAGTGCTTATGCAGATGCTAGCTTTGCATCAGAAAGAGACACTAGAAAGTCGACTTCAGGAACAGCCATAATGCTGGGTAAGACATTAATAGGCTGGAAGTCAATAAGACAACAGCATATAAGTTTGTCTACTATGGAGGCAGAATTCTCCTGTTTATCATTGTTATGTACAGAATTAATAATGTATAAACAAATGTTAATTGATATAGGTATAACTGTAGATTATCCTATAATTATATATGAAGATAATCAGGCAGCAATTCAAATGGCCACAAATATTGGAGTAAAAACAAGGAGTAAGCATACAGATCTAAGATACCTAAACGTGAGACAATCTGTAAGAAGTAAGATGATTCAGCTAGAGTACTGTATGTCGGAGGACAATTTAGCTGATAATTTTACTAAAGCTCAAGGTGCCAGTAAGCACCAGGAGAGTTGTGAAAAATATGGGATTAGATTGTAAAGGTATTATATATTTATTTCACCCAAAAGGGGAGTATGTTAGGTATAACATTGATACCAAATATGGTTTGGATGAATAAATATATAAAACTTTGATATCATGGTTTAAGTGCTTATCACTTTAAGCACAATGCAGCAGGCAATTAGCCGATTAAGGGTGCGGTTAGAAGTTACAATATAAGGAAGCATTAGAAGCTGGAAACTTTACTGTTTCTGGCTGTAACTGTGTGCTGCTGCGACTAACTGTGATTACTGACTGTGAGTGCCTGTGACTGAACTGTTATTGTTTGCTACTGTTTGCTGAATATCCAGCGTTTGTTTCTCTGGAGAGTGAAACGGAGGAGGAGAAGATATCTTTATCGGCTGATAAAGATATTGCAAGGACTCTTAACTTGGACTATACTAGTGAGTCTTACTGGATGGAAATACTGTGAATGAATTAATGGACTGAATGACAATGCTTAAGCTCTAACTGGATTAAAAACTATTTAAACTACAAACAGTGTTTGTGTTTCAGTGTGTGTATACTCTGGGGCCCTTCCGCTCTCCTTTGGTTGCCTGGCTTGACTACTGCTGCAATACTCTGCTAGGGGTTAATCTCCAAACCCTAACAGTGTATTCCTTACTGCCTGTGTAATCCTGACCTGGCCTGCACATCTGGATTTTTAAAACAGTGCCCTTAAGGAGCAGTGCATTGTTGAGTAGGAACAGGAAGAAGATTGTAGCAGAAAAGGTGAACAAACATCTGGAGAAGCTAATGATTCAGAAAGCTACAGCAGATGTTCAAGTACAGACCTGAATAGAGCATCTGTAGTATGATGTTTAATTTGTCTAACAAATCCTACCTTCTTTTTCTTATTTAAATTTTTTTTCTGCTTTTACACAATTAAAAAACAACACCAGAGTTGATGGCAGATGTTTGTGCTCCTCTTATTAAATACACAAGAGGAGAGGGAGCCAATGAGGTATCTCTCTCTTTCAAAAACACCCCAAATCTACTCAGTGATGAGTAGCCCCTTTCCAATACCTCAGGAATGGTCCAACATTTACACAATTTTACAAAATCCAAGAATATCTGCAGACTCTTAAATTATTTGATGTAAATAATTTTTGAGGTATAAAAATCATTTGCTGATCTTTGGAAAGTAACGGGGTCTGAATAGCACCGTTCATGGAGTCATGTGCTTTGCAATGAGGCATTTCAGATGGCTTTGCTTTGGAGCAGCTTTGGCTTCAAATGTGGATGTCCCCTTTCTCCCCAGTCCATTGTTTTACACCCTATGCTCTTGGTTCAAGATTGTTTATTATGCCTTTTAAAGCATCCTTTTAAATGGAGTGGAGGGAAATATTTCTAGGATAAAACATACCATAGTCATTCAGGTCCTGCTTTTGGGTTTGCAATCCAAAGAAGAAGAGATAGAATGAAAATCAAATGAGAAAGGTGGGCAGCAAGCTTATTTTCTTGGTCCAACCAATTATCCTCCAGGAAGAAACATGTCTTTCTAAGAAAATGCCTGGCATGATTATTCATGTACATATTTTTTGACTCACCCACATTTTTTGATCTTGTTACTTTCTGGGCCAACATTTCATATAGCCAGGTTAATTTATTAAAGAGTAGCATCTCCTACCCATTATGAAGACAAGTTCTTAACCAATGGCACCAGTTCAATCAGATCTTACCCTATTGATCCCTTTTATGAAGGTGATTCATCCACTTTTAAATCTCATTGATTTTAATCACAGAATATGCATCTTAATCCTCTGACTCCATAGACACTTTGCACAAATGACGTGAGAAGAACATATATTTAAGTCATGGCACCCCAGTTATATAACGAAGCAATCAGAGTATTTAGGAATTCAAATATATGTACATGTTGACACACCTCCTGAAATCAGCACAACTTCATAGATAGGAATATTTTACTTGATCTGGAGTCTGCTGTATCTTGGTAAGGTATTTTGCCTTTCGTTTGCAACAGGACAAAATGCTGAAGTCATGTTATCACATCGAAAGGAAAACAATTTTAGCCTAATCAAATTTTTACCTCCAAAGTAAGCCCCATTTCATTGTAATACTTTACTTGCCGCTCCAGAGATATACTATGAAAAGCTCTGAGAACCCAGGTGCCTGCTCTTTCCCTGAGGTCAAAGCCAAAATAGTCATGGAAGGAAATCTCAGCACCTGCAAGGAGCGTGGTCCCTGGACAATAGAAGTTGGGCAGATTCCTAAGTTCCAAGATCATCAGCTGGATCATTAATGATGAACTATGCAACATCATATCAATAGCAAAAATGGTGTCAGGAGAATAGGGAGAAGACCATAAAATATAAACTAAAGGATAAAAATACAAAAAAGAAGTTGATATTCTAGAAAGAATGCAGAGCAACAAAAATGATTAGAGATTTGGAAGCTAAAGCATAAGAAGGATTGAGGCAATTAGATGTGTCTATCTAACAAACAGAAGGCCAAAGGTGACATAACAATCTTTCAATATTTGAAGGGTGATCATGGATGGAAGATAATCAAAGAGAGATCCACCTAGAATTAAGAAAAAAATTCCTATCAGTAAGAAGAGTTACTCAGTGGAATGACTTGCCTCCAGAAGTTGTGTGTGCTCCATCACTGAAGGTTTTTAAGAATATACTGGACAATCATTGTCCAAAATGGTATAAGGTCTCCTGCTATAGGCTGGATTGGAAGACCCCCCTATGTCCCTTCCAACTCTTATTCTGTTATTCTGTATTCTATACATTAAATTTGGAATAAACAGGGTTATATGTAAACTGCTTTAGTTTTGGGTTTGAGCTGAAGACAACATCTTATAGCAGAAAAATGTGGAACTCATTCTTTAAAATTGTATCATTGCTAACTCCAGCCACGTTGATTTCAATCAGTCATAACCTTAGCTGGCAGAAGGTTACAAGCCATTGCTGTTGGAGGAAGGGGAGCTAAAAAAAAATAAAACACTTGCAAAGAAAGCATGTTGAGGCAGTTTCCCAAACCTCCTCTTTGCTTCCTCTGCATTGTTTGCTGAATTTTTATGTGCAGCTTATTAAAAGGTGACGGTTGTAATTGACACCAGTTGCTGTTACAGCCTGTTCAAAAGTGTGCTCCATGAGTTTCTTCTCTTCGGGTGGGGACCTGGGGTGGAGTTGGAGACATCATTTCTTCTGACCCGATCAACCAGATTAGCTGGAATTATTTCAACAGGGCGTAGCTGCCTGACACCGTGAAGAATTCCAGAGTAAAGGCCCCAAGTCATATAGTTTATTGTTCAAGGTCTCACACAAGTTCAGATGCTTTGCACAGGATGAGCCTATTTTTGCTCCACCCTTGTTCATGGGTCTCCACCCCACATCAGAGAGAACACTTAAAGGATAAAGGAACTTGCTGAAAACGTGTCTGATTGTTCATAATTAAGCCAATGAGTTCCTAAGTCCTGGTAGGCCCCATAATTCCTTTATACAACAAATAATTCTTCACTTTAGCTGAATGTATAATACTGGTCATTTTAAACAGTGTATTAGCTGCAAAGTTAAGCCTAAGCTTATCTACAATTAGCAATTGTTTAAGAACAAACTGCCAGGTACAAGCAACCAAATCCACATGTGTAAAGTAAAACCTAATTATTTTATTTTATTTTGTCTTGCCTACAATACAGAAATCTCCTCAGATTGCTTGCCTTCCTTTAGGAACAGATAGATAAGGATGTATAGATCTTGGGAGGGGCAGTCTTGGCTCTCTTGCGGCTGTGCAATAATTCAAGGCTAATTCTCTGCTTGTGCACTCTTCTCTGCCTTGCTCAGCATTTCCCAACATAACTGAAGTTCTCATATTAAAGTAATTAGCTAAAAGAGGAGAAGACATTGTGAATTGGAGTCCTTTTTCAATAACTTGCTCAAATCTATACAAAATATCAATAAAAAGCATGTAGCTGCTGAAATAATTAAAACAAAATAGTACCTGTTTTATTTGTCCTGCCAATCATTGAATTGCTAATCTAATCTGTTGCTTTCTAGCAGATGCTTGACATGCCATCATTTCCATAAATCATAGAAAAGCAAGGTTTATCAAAACTGGGAAATCACTGTCCATGGCTACAATTGGTTTCCCAAGTTACAAGTGCTCATACCAGGTCATTGAAGAGAAAACTGCCAGTTTGAAATGGATGATGATGATTTATCCATTCAGTCAAGTCCGACTCTTGGTGATTTTTCAGGCCAGGTTTCTCCACATCTTCTGATCTTGCGCTATTTTTGTTTGTTTGTGTATGCTCTGGCTGGTGTCAGTTTTGACAGTGTCCAGCCATCATCTTTCTTAATAACTCTTCCAAACATAATTGCTTTCTCCAATGAATTCCCCCACACGACAAGGCCAAAGTAAGTGAGACATGGAGTTTGAAATTAAATCAACTTTACATAATAAAAGTTTTGTTGTGGTGGTGGGAGGTGAAGGGATGTGTCAGGTGTGAAAGACCAGGTCCCCATGTGAAGATCCAGTTACACTGATTTATTGCTAAAAGCCTATGCAGAAGAATCTTCTCAACTAATAATCAGCACCTTCTTTGAGCTAGAATTGGCTCAACAGAATTCAAGAGAAACTGGATTTAGTTTGCTTGTGGCTCTGGCCCTCCACCTACAGAATACTTGCTAAATCACATAGGCACTTAACAATTGACCAGCTCAGAACAAATAGGGACTGCTGATTGGCTGCATTCTTGAGCACAGCTATTGGTCCACCCCATAGGCATCTGTAGTAGGCTACAACAATGTCAAAATAACTCAGAATGGTTAAAATTATGCTAGGCAAGAAAACTATAAAATCTTTTATCAATTACTGGCTACACCTAGCATTAGAAAGGGTCGCTGAGATTTTCTACTAATATCTCCATTGATGGCCATATCTAGTATTAAGGTGTGCCACCAGTTTTACTGTTGGTTCTAAGACAATGGCCACCACAGACGTTATTTCAAAGGTTTGAGGTTGGGAAGCAGGTGAAGCTAAAGGAGTCTCTTCTAGTTTGAGTCTCTCTAGGAAGATCCTTAGGGACTGGACAAGGCCTCCAGCTGAACGCTGTTCTCCAGTGTGATTCTCCCTCAGTGCCAGCACAGGGGCTGAAAGGGTCACCTACTGCCACTCCAGAGAGGACTTCCAATGTGAGTCTCAGCATGTCTGTTCAGGACTGAATGAGAAGGCAGCAGATCTCTTCCCAGGCTTTCAATGTCAGCGTCACATAATGGAAACTCAGGGACTGAAAGAACTCTATAAGTAGGGCCATCACCATCATCTTCAGGCCATGTGGATATGTGGAATGCTTGTGGGACCCTTTCTGGTTCTAAAACCCACATTATTCCAGGCAAGAAAACTACATAATCTTTTATCACTCAATGGCACTTCTTTAAAAGTTGAGTTTTCTGTTTGATTCTAAGAATCATTGTCCATCATCTCAAGCTAGAAATTCTGTTATACTGTTTAGAACTATTTGTCACATTTGTGTCTACTTTTGTTGCTATTCTGTATTGTTGTTTTAAAAACTTTTGAAAAGCAAGGCTTAGCAAGGCCCAAAGGTTTTTGACGTAAACTAACCTACATGTTGCAAAAAGCACCTCCTTGTTAAATGTGAGAGAAACTTACATGACATACTGGATAGTAAATGAAACTGACTTACAGTTTGATGGCATCTTCTACTGGCATTCTTGACTAAATTAATATTATTGTTTTCCATGTCTTTCCTCTTTTATTTTTACCATCCACACCAAGCCTTGCTGGGTGGGAAAAAAAATCAATGTTACCAAAATGACAAACTGATGTTTATAGACATTAAGACATTATAGACATTACCCATTAAGTAATTTTATATAGGGGCTTGGCTTTTACATGCTTTCTCCTGTGAGTGAAAGAAGGCAAGATAGAATGGATGAATTAAAATGTTGAGCCCTTGAACCAGGAGGGGCTAAGATTACTTAAGGTCACAGATTTTTTTAAATGTTTCTAAAGATTTAGCCTCTAGCCTTTAGTCATCCCTAAAAGTGCCTCAGGCCCTAAGAGTTTACCTTATTGCAAAAAAGGTCAGCTCCTGACACATTTTTTGTTAACTTTCACCTTTAGTTACTTGAAGTAGCTACTCCTTGACATATTTTGCTTCTTTTAAGACGCTGAGCCTTGGCTAAAATTACCTCAGTCCCAAGAGTTGGCTTTATTCCTGAGAGCAATTTTGCCTTTACAACTGATTTTAATTCTGACTCAGTTGTGGTAGTTTGGTCCTTTCAACAAGACATAGCTGAGATTATCTCAGGCTCCACTAATATTTTACTAAGACCTTGGCTAAAATTACCTCAGTCCTCAAGAACTGACTGTATATGAAGAAGGTAAGGTCAACTCGCAGATCTGAAGTAATACAGGTAAGGCACAGGTACAATAACCCCAACATTTATGTTGCTAAGCAAAACATTTGTTAAGTGAGTTTTGCTCCATTTTACAAACTTTCTTGCCATCGTTGTGAATTACTGCAGTTATTAAATTAGTAACCCAGTTGTATAGAGAATCTGGTTTCCCCATTGACTTTGCTAGTCAGAAGGTCACAAAAGGGGATCACATTATCCCGGGACATTGCAACTGTCATAAATACAATCCAGTTGCCAGTTTTGATCGTGGGACCATGGGGATGCTGCATGGATTGTTGTTAAGTGTAAAAAGCAGTCACAAATTGCTTTTTCAGTGTCATCGTAACTTCAAATTGTCACTGAATGAATGGTTATAACTCAAGGACTACCCATATTACCTTTTGCCTTTAATTACTTGAAGTAACTACATGTTTTGCTTCTTTTAAGACCTTGAGCCTTTGCTAATATTATCTCAGGCCTTAAGAATTAATTTATCTATATTTTACTCCTATGAGCAAAGTCAGTTCCTGCAATAATTTTACCTTTACAGCTAATTTTAATTCTGAGTTGCCTATGATGGTTTGGTCCTTTTAACAGGATGTGGCTGAGATTATCTCAGGTTCCACAAATACTTTACTCCTAACAATTTGAGCCTCGGCTAAAATTTTCCTCGGGTCTCTAAAGTTTATTGAAGAAAGTTAAGGTCAAGTCCAGGGAATGAAGCTATTTTTTTTTTAATAGAATAGGAATAGAATAGAATGGAGAATGGAGAATAGGAATAGAATAGAATAGAATAGAATGGAGGAATGAAGAATAGAATAGAATAGAATAGAATAGAATAGAATAGAATAGAATAGAATTCTTTATTGGCCAAGTGTGACTGGACACAAAAGGAATTTGTTTTGGTGCTAATTTTAACACCTATTCACTTGTGATGGTTCCGCCCTTTTTAATAGCATATAGCTAAAATTGTCTCAGCTTTATTCCTGAGAGTAGAGTCAGCTCCTGGGCCTGAAATAAGTAATTTTAATTAACTTTCCCCTTTGCTTACTTACTCACAGTACTTTTAGTCTTGTACAGATAGGACATGGCTAAGATTATTACTTCAGGCTCCCTAACTATAAAAAATCTGGTTAAAAATTACAGGTAGTCGTCGACTTACAACAGCTCATTTAGTGACTGCTCAAAGTTATAATGGCACTGTAAAATGTGACCGATGGCCATTTTTCACAGTTATGACCTTTGCAGCATCCCCAGAATCATGTGATCAAAATTCAGACACTTGACAACTGACTCCTGTTTACGACCGTTGCTGTGTCCCAAGTTCCCCTTTTTTGCAACTTTCTGACAAAGTCAATGGGGAAGCCGGATTCACTTTATAACCGGGTTATTAACTTAACAAATTGCAGTGATTCACTTAGCAACTATTGGTCCCAAAGGTGCTTTTTTTTTCAGGAGGCAACTGGAATTTCTTGGGTTTTTTTGTTTTTTTTTGAAGATGTTTCGCTTCTCATCCAAGAAGCTTCTTCAGCTCTGTCTTTAACAGAGAACAGATAAACAGATAATCAGAGTTGGAAGGGATTTTGTAGGTCATCTAATCCAACCCCCCCACCCAAGCAGGAGACCCTACACCATTTCTGACATATCTTCTAACAGAAAAAACAAGAGACAAAAGAAATCCGAGACATTTTTGTTGGGCATGATTCCAGGAAATTACAATAAGGGTAACACATAATTTGGTTCTACACATCCTAACAGCAGCTAGGATTGCATATGCACAATGTTGGAAAAACCCAGAAACCCCGCTGACTATATTATAATAATAAAAAAATTCTGGAATGTTCAGAGATGGATAGGTTAAGTTTAAAAATTAAAGGAAAAGAAGATTCGGACTACCTCATAACATGGGAACTATTCCATAAATGGCTGATATTGAGGTTAGAGGAGTGGAATTAGATGAAATATGATTTATAGGAGAAAGAAAAAGAGATGAGTAAATATTTCTGATGGTTATATAACAGATACTATAATGAAATATGTTATGATTGATGTTATATTCATTTATATATTACTGCATATTTGTTTATATATATATGATCATAATGACGTTTGTACGCTTATATGTTAACACCTTGGACACCTAGAGAGCACACTGCTCAACATAAAAAGGAAATATATGATATAAAATAATAATTAAAAAATATTTCAAAAAAAGAAAAAACAAGGAAGCCCAGTTGCCTCCTGAAAAAGAAAACACACCTTTGGGACAAGCATGACCTGGAGGACTGAGCATCTCTACAGACTGTGGCAAGAAAGGTCGTAAAATGGGGGCAAGCTCACTTCACAATGGAAATGTTGGGCTCCATTGTGGTCATAAATCGAGGACTACCTTTATTATTCCCTGAAGGAAACCAAAGGGGGGGGGCGAGGTTCCTATCTTTAGGGACTTGTGGTATTGGATTCCTTTAAATAAGACACCCATTGGGACATTATCTCAGCGTTTTATCTCAGAAGGTACTCCGTGGTTAAAATTAGCACAGGGGTGTCGTTCTTACTCCCCGAGAATAGGCTACTGATTAGCCGAAGGCCTCCCGCTCCTCTCTCTAGCCTACAAAGTAGAAGAGTCTAGGCTAGAATTACCTAGGAGTGCAAAAGGCCACCTCACGGCTTTAAGGCTCCGAGGTTTTGGGCTACGGAGACGCCGTGAGGGAAGAGTTACTTCCTCTCCCGCGACCCGCAACCATCCCCTCCTTCCAGGGCCATTTTTTCCCTCCTCAGTCTGAGGAGTCCGCCGTTTTTATTATTATTGTTATTATTATTAAATGTCTCCGCCCTTAGGCCGCTCAACCAATCCGAGTGACGGACTTTCCAGAGTAAACCAATCACGACCGCGGCGAGGCGGAGGAAAAGCGGGAGACGGTTCCCAGAGCGCTGGGCGGGAAAGGCGCGAGCTTGCACGCACTCACCCACGCGCACGCGCAGATTGCAATGCCATGCTCCCGGAGCGGTTGCCATGGAGGCGGCGGGAAGCGGCCCGCCGGGCGGCTCATTGCGGCCAGGTAGGCCGCGGTTGCACAGCTGAGGGTGATTGGACGCTAATCTCTCTCTCTCTCTCTCTCTCTCTCTATGCGAGGCCGTTCCCTCCAGGCTTCGTACCCCCCCTTCGCCCTCTCTGAGGACCTTTTGGGACTACAAAGCCCATCCGCCAGCAGGGGATCTCCTCTTTTGCATGGAGGGGACGTGGTAACTTTAGCTGGTCTTCGGTCGGCTCTCCCCCGTCTCCATTGAAAAGGCTCAGTTTATAATTGATTCCCACCGTCTTTGCAGCAGTGTTTTTTTTTAGGACATATACACCACACCAATAAGGGAGGCTTTGGACTACAAGTCCCATCAGCCAGCTCCGGGGTAAGGGTGTTGATAGAGATTGTCCCTTCTTGCAACACCATTAAGCATTAAGCAGTTTCCCCCCCCTCAAAATACTCATTTTTTATCAGAAAATATATTAATAAAATTAATAAATGTATTTAACAAATGTAATAAAACAATAAAAAAATAAAATTATGGTTATAGGTACAGTACAGGAAAAACTTTGGACTACAGATCCTTTTTTTTTTTTAATATGGTTTTACATTCTGTAAGCCGCCATGGGCAAATAGGCGGCAATATAAATTCAATAAATAAATAAGTAAAATAAATATTAGCCAGCTTTGGGGGTGGGGGAGAGGCTGATGGGGCTTGCCTCTCTTGCAATAGATCGCCCCACTTAAAATCAAGCCCCCCCTTTTGTGTGTGTGTGTGTGCTTGTGTGTGTTTTGTTTTGTGTGCATCTTCCCCACCATGTTGCAATCGTGCCAGGCAGCAAGGTTTTATTTTGTTGTGCAAATCCTGAAAGGGTTAAATTTGTTTCCAGTGTTTTAAAAAGAAAAATATCCAGGGCTGGTTTGCTTTGCTTTTTGCTTTGCTTTCTAGGAACGCTGCTTAAATGTTACAGGAGTAGAGGAATGTTTGTTACATGAGGTCTTGCCCCATTAAAGGGAAAGAAATGGATCCAGATTTGAAATAAACAGTTTCCTCCTTTCTCTGTTTGCAGGAAGGAACTCTTTCCTTCCTCCCACCCTCTTAAACGTTTTAAAGGGGTTTCTTGTCTGAAAGGGCAAAATAATCGGTGGCTGTCTTGATTCATCAATTATTCAAGCAGAGAAAGTCTGGTTAGTTCAATAAAGTACACTTAAAACTATGAATGTATTCCTTTATTCATGGTTTAAATGTGGTTTCTGAAACTAACCAGATGCTCTGTGCTTGAATGACACTGAATTGTTCTCCCATAATGGTCTATTTTCACAGAGCATCCTGAACTAAAAGTGGGAGACTGATTTCTTATGTTGAGCATTGATTTATTGATTATTGATGAATGCTCTACCGTGTTTTCCCAAAAATAAGACCCTGTCTTATAATTTTTTTCAACCAAAAAAGTCACCAGGTCTTATTTTCGGGGGATGCCATCCACTGACTAACCTCACTTGCGTGCATCACCCCAGGCCTCCTTTTTGCTGTCAGAGGCCTTCTGGAACAACTTCTGTGGCTGGCAAGGCTTTCCTGAAGGCCTCTGTAGACGATAACTGAGCTCTGGATCGATGCAGAGTTTTGTTATCAGCTACAGAGGCCTTCAGGAAAGCTTTGCCAGCTGCAGAAGAAATGGGCTGGCGAGGCAGGTGTCGGGGTGTGCGAGGCCTGGCTACAACTGTCCACAGGTAAGTAGTAGGGCAGTTCTACCACCCCATCCCCACCCTAGCTTAATTTTTACCTGTGGACTCCGGAGTGGGTGGGGGCTTATTTTGGGGTAGTGCTTACATTGGGCGCATGTGTAAAAAATCAAGCTAGGACTTACTTTCAGGGTAGGTCATATTTTCAGGGAAATGGTATGTATTTGAGTAAAGTTGCAACGGAGAAATTGTGATCTCTTGGACATTGCACAACTATTGTTTTCAGCAATCTTTGTCAATGGATATGCTGGCAAGGTCTGCTAGAGATTGCAATCCAGCAACATCTGGAAGCACAGCGTGTTCCTGTACATGATAAAATATTACATGTGTGCATTTTTTTTCCTTGTTAACTTTGTCATTCCTCCGGTACTGCGTAAAGAGGGATCTCACAATTGAATTAATCCAGTAAAATCTTCCTTTCTTCATGTGACTTCATAGGCCTGTCCATGTAACTTTTGTTTTCTGCAATATCAAAGCTATTTGTCATTGTTTTCTTCTAGGATTTCCCCCCCCCCCCCCCAAATTCCCAGTCTAGACTACAAGTTCGAATTTCTTGTCAGCTCCATTCAGTC
The DNA here is from genome assembly GCF_049901735.1 of Notechis scutatus. NCBI lineage: Eukaryota > Metazoa > Chordata > Lepidosauria > Squamata > Elapidae > Notechis > Notechis scutatus. The sequence continues at coordinate 54,441,860 of NC_142012.1, forward strand.
CTCCCGACTCTACCCTGAAGCAAGGGATTTACAGAGTCATAAAAATTTTAAAAAAGTGCAGGGAAGGTTAATGTATTGGAAGGAAGCTGGTTTACAAGTTATTGACTTAGGGTGAAGCGGCTGCTAAATTGGTTATGCCCTTGGAAACCATGCCTCTCTTTTCTTATAGCTTTTTGCCTAATGGCATGTAGAGGTCTGTGTGAGGAGGAAAGGCCAGCCTCAAAACAATATCAACTTTTGTTGATGATATGCTCTGCATATTCAAATCCAGGTGCCTGAAGCAGAAAAGCTTGATTTTTGACAGCAGCTAAGCAACAACATACATCTTCCTACATCAGTTACAAGAGAAGGCTCTGGAACTAGAAAAGCAGATGCAAGAATGGCGACCAGAAATGGCTGGAAAAGGAAAAGGAGCGCGAAGGCTTGGAAAGCTTCCTGGATTCTGTGGATCCTAAAAACTTAAGACGCATGTGGGTTAACTTTCTTTTGGAACTTGGAGCTGTTATGTTGAAGAAACCCTGACTCAACTTTGAGTTAATTTCTTAAGACTAACAACAACAACAACAGAGTTGGAAGAGACCTTGAAGGTCAGGCAGGAAACCCTATATCATTTCAAACCAACGGTTGACCAATCTCTTCTTAAAAACTTCCAGGGGTGGAGCACAACATCTGGAGGGAAGCTGTTCCACTGATTAATTGTTCTTAGGAAATTAGAAAGCTCCTTCATTCTAAGCTGCTTCTCTCCTTGATTAGTTTCCATCTGTTCCTTCTTGTCCTGCCTTCAAGTGCTTTGGACAATAGATTGATCTCCCCCACCCCTTCCTTGGAATGCGGCTGTTTCTTGTCAATGTCATTGCAAGTGTCCAATTGGCTTGCAAGACCCAGCAAAGCCAACTTTCATGAACCCCAAAGTTTTTCCTTTTGGCAATTGTGGGATATCACGCATTACTTTAGCACAAATCGTTTGCAATGGCGCAATAGACTTTTCCAGTTCCATGGGTGCGAATGCTTCTTATCTCAAAGTAACAACAGACAACTACAGGGTTAGTTATGACCCCTACAACAGCGAATAGAATACATGTACTTGTACAGGAACAGGAAGCTCAAGGACAAGGCCCAAGAGAAGGTGTAAATAACCGTCATTCTCAACCTCATGTGGTCAGCTGCACGAAAACCATGTGCTTTGTGCTTCTGCTTCACCATTAAAACCACCTTTCCAATCAGTCTCCATGTTTCCAGTGTCTTTCTCCCTGCTTGGAATTGAACCAAATGGATGATATTTCTTCCAACAAGATATTGGAAGCTTAAGTGTGGCCATATTGAGAAAGAAAAGCATAACATTCTGTCTTGGAGTAGAGAAAGTTTGCCAAATTCAGGCTATTTTAGCCGCCTCCTGTAACATTATAAACAACTTCCTGGGCTGGAAGATTTTCCTTCCGGAAAAAAACTACCAAACTATCCTTGAAAACAAAAAGATACAGGGAGCTTAGCACAGAACTAAATTTAGACTCTGGATGAAAACTACTCTCTATTAAAGAGACATGGTGCCCAACATAAAGCTTAATCTAGGAACAACCTTTAAATGGGCATTTGAACCTCACTGGAAGTTTTTAATAAGAGATTGGAGAGTGTTGTGGTTCACCGGCAGCAGAAACGGACAGTGGGGAAGAAAGGGGATCAGTCCGGGAGTCTGGAGAGGACTCAGACAAAGGTCCTGCATCCAATGCAGAGATGGGGCCAGGACCATCTGCGAGTGGGGTGCTAGCTCTGGAGCCTTCTGAGTCTGGCAGCAGCGAGGCAGAGGAACAAGGGGAGCCTGTTCCCAGTGCGCGTGTGCGCAGAGCTACTGGAAGGCAAGAGCAGCTGAAACAAAAGAGGCAACTTGGGAATAAGGCTGGGAGGTGATTGCCCCTCCCCTAAGGGATAAAGGACAGGCAAAGATAACGAAACCTTTGCAGGAAGCAAAGTCGTTTGTTTGGTTCAGATTCATTCTTGAAGCTCTTTGTACTTTGGTTGGTTTTTTTCTAGTTTATTGGACACTTCTGTTATTGGCAGCACTTCACAGAACTGAAAGGTGGGTGCTTATCTCGAGGGACTGTTTGAGATTCATTACCAGCTGGGAATGAAAATAATTCCCTTTCTTACAATAAAACCAGACTTGTTTTTAAAATAAGTTTATGCGTAATTACGGTCTCAGAAGCCCGGTCTTGGTCAGAGCAGAGAGCCATTTGTCCAGAATGGTATACGATCTCTTGCTCGAGGAGGGGGTTGGACTAGAAGACTTCCAAGGTCCCTTCCAACTCTCTTATTCTGATGTTCCAATCCTACAGCCCTCAAAATGTACTTAAGCAGGATGTTTTAGAGTAGACTCCTACAAGCTTTGAACTTTCTGCTTGTTGTCATCTGCGGAGGACAGCTCCATTTATTTGCCCAAGCAAGACATGCACATCTGCAGGCCTCACTTCAACTTTTCTACTCCCTGGCTTTTGTCTTAAGTGAACCAGAACAAAATAAATGATCTATCTGGAGGTGGATATTTCACCCCAGATGACCTGTCCTGATGAAAACCAGTTCTCTGCAATGTTTATAGAGTAAACTTTAAATAGATGGTTCATGAAAAATGGAGAGAGCCTCCATTCACACTAGTTTGATGAATTAATCGGGGTTCTCCCCTATTTTTTATGTATATTTTATGTATATTTTTATGTCTCTCTTCTTTTATGTACACAGGGAGTATTTGCACCAAGACAAATTCCTTGTGTGTCCAACCACACTTGGCCAATAAAGAATTCTGTTCTATTTTTTTTCCTGGCCTTATTTTAATTTTTCGATTGAGATATGCTCTCAGCATTCGGTTTGCCTTCAAACATCCACCACGAGGGGATTTTGGCTAGTTGTTTTAAAAACATATTTGTTCAGCTAAGAATGTAGGTTGTTATTATATACTGTATACAAATCACAGCTGCCAGTTCTTTAGCTGGTGCTGGTCTTCATACGCATTGGGTTCTTTCCCAAGTTTTGATGGCTTGTTCTAATTATATCTTCATATTAATACCTATAGTACAATATCATATAATAACAAAAATAACATAATTATTTGCACAAGTAAAGCACATGCCTAGAAAGTGAGTAGCTTCTCCCCCCTCCTCCAGAAGATACATCCAAGAAAAGTAGATAAAAGAAAAAAGAGGCGTTCCTCATAGGAACACGTGTCTTGGCCTCCTGGCTGGTCTACTACAATGGGTCTATGAAGACTGTCTGAAAACTGTCCAGAATGCAGCAGAAACAGTGATGGACGTGAGAATAGAATAGAACAGAATAGGAGAATTAGAATATAGAATTAGAATATAGAAGAATTAGAATATAGAATAGAATAGAAGAATTAGAATATAGATTTAGAATACAGAATATAGAATTAGAATAAAATAGAAGAATTAGAATATAGAAGAATTAGAATATAGAAGAATTAGAATATAGAATATAAGAATTAGAATATAGAATAGGAGAATTAGAATATAGATTTAGAATACAGAATATAGAATTAGAATAAAATAGAAGAATTAGAATATAGAAGAATTAGAATATAGAATATAGGAATTAGAATATAGACTATAAGAATTAGAATATAGAAGAATTAGAATATAGAACAGAATATAGAATTAGAATATAGAATATAGAATTAAAATAAAATAGAAGAATTAGAATATAGAAATAAAATATAGAATTAGAATGGAATAAAATTAGAATAGAATAACAATAGAATAGAATAGAATAGAATAGAAAAGAAAAGAAAATTCTTATTGGCCAAGTGGGGTTGGACATATAAGGAATATGTCTCTGATGGATAAGATCACAGTGTGCAAACAGTAATAGACCATAGGTCATAAATCATAGTTACAATCATTAATCAGAAGTTACAAACAACAACTGATACATCCTAAGAAACCAATAAGAGAAGATCATAGGAAAGATGAGAAATGAGACAGTGCCGGGGGAATGAGGTGTTTAACAGAGTGATGGCACGTGGGGGAAACAGGCTATCTTTGTGTCTAGTTGTTTTGGGATGCAATGCCCTATAGTGGCATCCTGAGAGGAGAAGTTGAAACAGTTTATGTTCAGGATGTGAGGGGTCCGTCGATATTTTCTCAGCCCTCTTTCTGGTTCATGCAGTATACAGGTCCTCAATAAGAGGCAGGTTGGTTGCGGTTGTTTTGGCTGCAGTCCTAACTATCGAATTTGTTGGAGCACACGAATGACAGTGGTTGATGAGATTTTCCTGGATTTGCTTCCCTGCCCTCCTAACCAAGATCACCGGCCGGGGTGGGGGGATCCACTTGGCTGGTGTTGGTTGGAGGAGGTGAGTTTTGACAGAAGCATAGACTGGTAGGTTCAGCCCTTTCTCAAAACTCAACTCTGGTCTTACACAAGTGTTTGCTGTGGGTGCCTTCAAAAGAAACCTGTCAAAACTCATTGGAATCTTACAGTGGTGGGAACTCAATTTTTTTACTACCAGTGTTCTGTGGGCATGGCTTGGTGGGCGTGGTGTGGCTTGGTGGGCATGGCTTGGTGGGCATGGCAGTGGAAGGATACTGCAAAATCCCCATTCCCTCCCCACCCCACTAGCCTGCTTTCCAGCTCTGTTCTCCTGTGCAGGGCAACCAAAGAAGACCCAGCCGATCAACTGGGACTCAATGGGAGGCAGAGAATAGATGGGGGTGGGGCCATTCAGAAATGGTATTTGCTGGTTCTCTGAACTACTCAAAATTTCCACTACCGGTTCTCCAGAACTGGTTAGAACTGGCTGAATACCCACCTCTGGAGTCTTTGCATACAACCAACAAAGGATGGAGAAAATCAGTTTCCCGCTCTAAAGCAGCCACTCTTCATCAGCCTGGTGAGGATGGACATTCCCCAAAATGTCTGCCTTTGAGACAACAAAGGGAATTTGGGGGTGCCAATTTACACACTAGCTTGAGAATCCCAGGAAGGGTTGCCCAATTTTGCCCCAATAAGTTGCTTTCAACAACATTTCCTGAGGCAGGCCAAAGGCTAAACTGCATGATTATGGCCTCCTACTCAGAATTCATGACAACACTGGGGCAATTACAGGCAGTCCTTGACTGACAACGACTACAGAGCCCTTCACTTCTGTTGTGGAGAGAGACGTCTGTATTTCGCCCCGCTTTGCAACCTTTCTGGCCACCGTTGTTAAGTGAATCGCTTGCAGCTGTTCTGTTAACAACAGGATCATTAAGTGAAGTGGGCTTCTCAGTTGACTTTGCTTGACAGGTGGTCGCCAAAAAGGATCACTTAACCCCAGGATCCTGCAATGTTCATCAACACAAATCAATTGCATCAATATAAATACAATTGCATTTTGATGATGTGGCCATGAGGATGCTGCAATTGATCGTTAAGTGTGAAAAACAGTCGTAAGTCACTTTTTTTTGCAGTGCTGTTGTAACTTCGAACAGTCACTAAATTAGTGGTTGGAAGTTGGGGACTACCTGTGAATTAACTCATTAAGAAGTGATGGAGAAGAGGCAGTGACAAAAAGGGAAATTGGATAAGTTTGATTGGGTTTAATCAATAATAAATTGGGTTTATTGCCTGCTCCAGGAAGGCGCTCTCTCTCTCTCTCTCTCACTCCCACCCCTCCCTCCCTTCCTCTCTCCCCCTCTCTTCCTCTCTCCCTCTTTCTTTCTCTCTCTCTCTCTCCCCTCTCCTTTTTCTCCCTCTCTCACCTTCCAGATGTTTCATTATCCAACTAGATAATATTATCGGTATTAGCAGGAAGGAAGGGTGGGAGGGAGGCAATGTGGAAGACAACAACAATAGCCAAGACAACAGTGACCATGAGGTCTTTGATGTTCTCTGAGCTTGGTGGTTTCCTTGCAGACATTTCATTACCCAACTAGGTAACATCATCAGTACTAGAAGCTGCCCTAGATACCTGCACAAAACCCCCACTCCCTTCTAGTTGAGCAATTAAATGTCTGCAAGAAAACAACCACCTTTGTAGAGCACCAAGGACCCCAAAGAACAACAAGATCTTCAGTCAGAAATTATCTCGCCTCTGTAACACTAGAGTTGATTCACGAAAGGAGAGAGACAGTGCAGTCTCTTGTGGGTACGCCACTAACACCTTAAAATTGTATCGCTTGATTTCACGGGTTCTTCCTCCCACCTTGTAAATGGCTAACCTGTTCTGACTTTCTCACCTTTGTCTTGTGGTTTGTAAGAGCTGCTATAACCTTTCAAAGAGGGAATTCTGGAAAAGCATAACTGGTATCCGGTAACTCGCTAGAACAACATTGCCACCTAGTTGTAAGGATGCTGCTACAATTCCCTCTCGTCGAAAGATAAAATCACATCTTCTTGCAATCAAAACTCAATGGAGGACACAGATAAACCTCCAAGTGGCCTCAATGACCCTCTAAAAGGGTGCAAATGACCAGCTGGCTGCAAGGCATCCTTCCTGTCAGAGCTGAAGAAGCTTCTTGGATGAGAAGTGAAACATCTTCAAAAGAAAAAAACAAGAAAGCCCAGTTGCCTCCTGAAAAAAAGCACCTCTGGGACAACCATGATCCTGTCAGCTGTTCATCTTCCTCCTTGGATTCAGACTCCAACAAGGGCATGACAAGAGAGGAGGAGACGAGAGGAGACAAGACATTTTTTTCCAGATTTTTGGATCATCACACATGAATTTGATGTTTATTGCTTTTTTTTAAGTGTTCAAAAAACTTACAGATGGGGTAATGTCAGTCCAAATCCAATGCTGTTGGGCATACTAACAGTGACAGTAGTAGGTGTCTGAATCTGACAATATGAAATAATTACCGAAAAACAAAGATATAAACATGTGCGTGATGATGCCTTAACATCAAACCAAACAACAGCAAAGTCAATAAGATTGTCATTTCTAATATTTATCAATGCAAAAAAACCACGTGGTGAATTTCAACCGTTATTTTCCAAGGAGCCAGCATAACTTTTTAAAAACAAAGAACCTTTGCTTATTTAATGCAGCCAACTCTTATTTTTAAAAAATAACCACACTACATCAGGGAGGGGAGACGTGCTAGTTTGTTATGCTTTTCTTTCAAGGGTCAAATGAATTAATTCAAAGAGGATATTAAAAATGATCTTTCAGAGACCATTACCATTAAAAATGGAACTGTTCCCCTCCCCCAGGATGAAAGAGTTGTTTAATTGAGTTACATTTGTAGTGCAAATACCCCTAGAAGTGCAGATTTACTTCAATCAGTGGCAAACCACTCAATGAGTCTCATCATCATCGTGTAACTAGGTTAAAACTTTTAAAATCACCAACATGCACATTTGTTTGAAAACAAATACCAGTAAATGTGATCTTAACCAATCATTCTGATTAAAATTTTGATTGCACAGTGATGAATCCTAGAATATTTGCTGACTACCTGGAGTCTTTTAACTATCTCAATATTCCACAGACAGAAAAAGGATATATTTTCAGTGCACAACGATGCCTGCACTCCTAATGAAAAATAATAAAACATATTTTTTTTTTATAAAACTGTTTTAAAACCATAATCTTCTTCAGTGTAATATGCTTCTAAGTGCAACATGTATAGGAATATCTTTCATTTGTTAAGTGGCTCTGGAATTTTTAAAGGTGATGTTTGAAGTGTTATCAACTACAATTGCTTGATATCTGACTGAGCAACTGGAATTAAAAGGGGAAACGACTAGCTTTGCATTCAGAAAACAAAGGCTTGTGGCACAATGAATCAAAAATAAATAATACAACATTTTAAGGCATAGTCAACTATAAAGATATGAAAGCTTGAGATTCTGCCAATACAGAGAAAAGGAAAGCTATCTCCTTGACCCTGATATCAAAGCATTCAACCATGATACAACATTAGATTAAAAGTAACAGAAAACCATATTTATCGCATTGGCAACAACAAAGAGTAGTCCCCAAAATTATAGGGTGATGTTTGGCTTCTTCGTGGTTCATGATGTCAGCGTCCCCCTGGCAAGTTTTAAAAACACACTGTGAGTAAGTAGAATTCACTTTCCTCTTTGGAGAAAGAATTACACATTAGCCCCTGAAATGGGAAATAAATCACTCCAGCATGCTCCTAAAATTGAAATTCCTTGAGAAATTTGCAGCCCTTGAGGTTTAGCCTGGAATTTCCTCCAAACCCTTTTGGTGTAACCTCGGTGAAACCCTTAGAATGACAAGCAATTACCATAGGGTAAAGGACTCCAGAAGTTTACAACCAGGTGGAAATGTGTCAAATTATAACAAAGCTTATAATTGTACTCTGTAGGTATACTATGTGAAAAAAATTTGGGACGTAGTAGACGAGCAAGATCTTAAGTAAGCACTGTAACACTTTCCTCCTCTGTGCAACACGATTTGAGAAACGGAAGAAAAGGTAAGGCATGGGCAATACAAAAAAATCTAAGAGTTGCTTAAGAAAAGAGTTGCTGAGCCTTAAATTCTCAGTTAGCTGCATTTGTGCGTCCTTGCTCGGAGGGAAGAGTTTTTCCACTGGAGTTTACTGACTGCATGTGGAATTCCTTGAGATTTTCTAACAGCGCTTTCCTCTCCAGTTCCAGAGCGCGGATGGTCTGGTTCAATTTGCCTTCACTGTTAAGCAGAACCTCGATCATGGCTTCTAGGTTTTGGATCTTCCCATTAGCCATCTTGAAAAAATAGACAGGAAACAAGGATATTGATGACAATGGAAGAATATACAACACCAGTAATCAACAAGGCCCACTCGTCAAGTCTCAGCTGTCAACCCTGAATGGACATGGTCAATGACAACCGATATTGGGGTTGAATTCCAAATTTTTGGAGGTCACCAGGGCAACCATCCCTGACTACTCAACAGGTTTCCACCCATGTCAGATGAAAGTCCAGTTGCCTCCTGAAAAAAAAAACACTTTTGGGACAACTATGACCTGGATGACTGAGAATCTCTACAGACTTTTAGCTGTACAATTTGGGATGAACAGCCTTTGAATATTGGAGTATGAATGGATTTTCAAAACGTTGCAGACTACAGGAACCATTTGCACTACTCAGGTGACCCTAAGGACACAGATAAACCTCCAAGTGGCCTCAATGACTCCCAGAAAGGATGCAAATGACCAGCTGTCTGCAAAGAATATAAATCCTTCCATTCCCCACCATCCAGTCAGAGCTGAAGAAGCTTCTTGAATGAAAAGCGAAACGTCTTCAAAGAAAAAACAAGGAAGTCCAGTTGCCTCCTGAGAAAGCAACTTTGGGACAACCATATCGTATGAAACCACACCGGATTCAGGCTGGAACTTACATGCAGAGTGAAGATGGAATGAAAAACACATTTTTAGACTTTACTAATAGGTGTTACCTAAATCCCATTCCGATTTGGGATTTCTACCTTGTTTGAGAACAAGTGAATGAGTTGGACTTCCTGTTGCAGTAAATCATTTTAATGTCTACAGGATATAAATAATTGGGTTGAAATTTGGGAATCCCTAAAGAACTGATCCTTAATGTCCTTTTCTCCAGTCATTAGGATGTTTTATTTATCTAATTTATACAGCTGGCCATCTCATAAATATCTGACTTTGGGTAGAGTTCCACCAAACTAAAACAATGAATATGTACAATCATTATCGTTAACAAATATTAAAAACATTAAAAACTATTTAAAACATTAAAATGTCAATAATATTTGTAATACATTTTTAAATGTTCAGTTGACTGAGTTTCATGTTTAACGAATAAAAGTATAATAATAATAATAATAATAATTAATAATAATAATAATAATAATAATAATAATAATATAGTAACAACTACTGGGAACATCAGGTTGAAAAGGTTCTGGAGAATGAAAAAGTCAAGATCTTGTGGGACTTCAGAATTCAGACTGACAGGCACTTGGCCCACAACACGCCTGACATAACAATAGTTGAAAAGAAAAAGGGTTGGTTCATTGACATTGCAATACCTGGTGATGCATGAATTGTAGACACACAGCAAGAAAAAAATCTCAAACTACCGGGACTTACAAATTGAAGTTGAGCGACTTTGGAAAAAGAAATCGTGTGTTATCCCCATTGTAACTGGAGCCCTTGGAGCAATACCTAAAGGGCTACCTGGCTATTTGGAAATCCTGAATTTATCAGACTTGAATACCCTGATTCTACAAAAAAGCCACCCTATTTAGAACAGCTTATATCTTCTGATGCTACCTGAACAGTTCCTAGGTCCTTGGTTAGGACTCGAGCTGTTGAGCTACTAACCAGCCCCAAAGGCTGTGAATCTCACTAAAAATTAGCGAACAATAACAATAATAGAATAATAGATAAAGGGATCTTAATAGTAATAGTTCTTTGCTCGATCCTTTTCTTGCAGACATTTAACTACCCAACTAAGTGACAGCATCAGTACTAGAAGAGAGTGGGGTTTATTCTATTTATATACTGATGCCTCCAAGTGTATAAAACCCTTAAATCTTAAATCAGGAACATCATTTTGAATTTGTGTGTGTCTGTGAAATCTTATGGCTAGCCCAATTGGTTTATAGAAAAAAAATAGTGCAAATTAATTTTTGACAAAGGGAAACTTATTCATTGTTGATAGCATCCAGCAGAAATAAATGCAACTTCTCTCTTGACTTGCTTAATATCTTGTTTAATGTGTGGACGCGTGAAATTCGGCCCATACCTGCAGCTCTTCAAGGAGATCAAAGTTTTGCTTCCGCAAGTTACTGTTGGCCTTTTCAAGTTTATCCATCCTTTGATTGTCATTGAGAGAGGAATCTATTAATTCATCCTGAAGGACATGGTATTCAACTTCATAAGCTTGAAGCTGTTTGGAAATATCCATCTCAAATACCTGCCGTGGGAAGGGAAAAATAAACAGAAAACCATCTGAACGTCAAATTTGTCTCCTCGTATCATATTAACGAAACCAGGGGATTTGAGAATGCCAGTATTCTCCTTTCCTGTCTATCCTAACCTTCTGCAACCTCCTGGCTAGGAAAGTCAATGGGGAAACCAGATTCACTTAAGAATCATGTTACTAACTTAAGAACTGCTTTAAAGCAGTGGTCACCAACTACTGGTGGTCCATGAGAAAATTTTGGTGGTCCGCAGAGAAATGTCACCCCCAAAACACCCCCCAAAGCAATTAATCTAGGCTGCATGGGAACACAAGGCTGCGCCGCCTACAGGGCCTGCAAGAACACAAGGCTTGAGTCACTTGCATTGCAAACACCATGAGGTAGTGAGGGGAGGGGGGAAAGGGCGAGGGGGGAGAACTTGCCCCATTTGCCCCATGCACCTCGCCTGGCCACCGGGCTGTTTCTTTCCGCTTCTTCTGCTTTTGACTGCATGCAAGGAAAGCAGCAAAAGTCTTTCTTTCTCTCCCCCCAACTCCACCAGAAATGAGTCTTTGGGACCCTGCAGGGCCTCCTGCTCCAAGAGGCTGCACCAGTGTTACAAGTCTTACAAAGACTCATTTCTGGCAGAGTTTGGGGGAGAGAAAGAAAGACTTTTGCTGCTTCTGCTGTTTTCCTTGCATGAAGCCAAAAGTCTCTCTCCCTCCCTCCCTGAGAACGGAGCTGGAGACAGTATCCTGTGATCCCAAATGAAGAATGATTGATTGGTAGGAAAACGGGGTGGGGGATCTCCCTGCAGACTTTTTTTGGGATTTTCCAAGGGTTTCTGGTCCGCGGGATTTAAAATTATGAGTTTGGTTGTCCCTGAGGTCCAAAAGGTTGGTGACCCCTGCTGTAAAAAGTTGAAGATGGGGTGAGATTCTACTGGTTCGGAGCGGTTCGGGCGAACCCTTTGTTCCAGTGATCAATTGGCTTCAAACTGGTTCACTGGGGGAATCCCACCTTTGGTTAAAGACTAGTGAAATGTTGGTGCCCAAGTATTCTAAAGCAGCAAATCCGAAGCACTGCCAATCAGAAAGAATGCTCATCCTGTAGTTGCACAGTTGAGATTGGACACACTGATTTAAATCTATTTTTTTTAAAATGAGAAAAAGTGAAGAGGATTGACTTTTATTGTTTGATATATCCCATGATGCACCTCTCTGTTTTTACTCTTTCACAAATGATTTTGCGTGAGAGAAAGATTAGGCCGGCCCGTGCTGCGTCAAATTTGCCTTTTTTTTTTTTTTAAACGTACACAGAGCATTTGCATTACGTTTCTTAGGATATTCACGCTAATCTCTGCAGGAGATAGGATGTTGTTCAAGCTTACTCCAAAGCTTTACTCTGTGCCAAATAAAACAGGAAGGCGCGGTGAGGAATATAGCCCCCTCCCCTTCAACACAAAACATCTTAAAACAGATCTGGCTATTGTTTAGAACTATGTTAATTCTGTAGAAGGAAATTCCAACCAAATAAAGCTGCAGTTCGGCTAGGAAAAAAAAACTGGTCTCAATTACACGAGGAAGTTGTTCTAAATTTTGCAGCTTCTACTTTTCCCTGGCAATACTCCACTTCATACCTGGTTAATGGTTTTTTCCATCTGTACCAAGCCTAGATTGGGAAGAATACTTTTAATGAAGTCAACGATTGTTTCCAGGTTTTCGTGCTCCAGAATCAAAGGCTTATGGCTTCCCAAAAGGCTCAGGGCCACTTTAAATAGAACTTCTGGTCCTTGGAGAAGCATCAAGTCTAGGGAAGAGAGGAGAAACATTAGGAAGAGAGTTTGAAGAAGATTCTATTCGATCCCTGAAGTTTCTGTTCATTTATTCTTTAGTTATAGCTACAAAAATTCCCCCCAAAATAAGACCCGGTCTTATTTCTTTTAGGCTTGGAAATAAGCACTCGGGCTTATTTTCGGGGAGGTTTATTATTATTTTTTAAGTGCAGGAGGTGGTGAGCACAGGAGGCCGACAGGAGTGGGAACGCAACTACTGCTGGCCTCACCCTCTCCATCCCACTGTCTGCTTGCCTGTGACTGCAACGGGCCAAACTCTCGGCATGCTCCATCCTCCATCCATGTGGGGCGCCTCCATGTCCCCAGCCCTGCCCTAGCTTGATTTTTACACTTGCGCCTTGCCCCACCTCATACACCCAGAGGTGGCTGGGGCTTAACCAGGGCTTATTTTGGGGGATAGGGCTTATATTGGGCACACATGGAAAAAACCAAGCTAGGGCTTATTTTCGGGATAGGTCTTATTTTCAGGGAAACACAGTAAACAGCCTGGAACCTGTTGGATCACTGTTTCAGAGATACTTTTTCACCAAAACAGAGACACAGAACGACCACAGGCGGGCCAAAAAGCAGCAGAGCGGGAACAACTTGAAACTTCCAATAGGATTGTCCAATGATGTTCCTTGTAGGAAAGTGACAGGCAGTGGCTGGAAATGACAATCACAGGAACATAGTGTGGTGGCACACTGCGATTGCAATGCAACGATGCAGCAGCACTGAAGTAGCCCACAGCTTTGTAGAATTTAAATCGCATAGGAGTTGTGGGTCTCAGATTTTGGATTTGCATTGTGTAGGTTAGCCCCTTGGAGGTTTGGTGAGTCAAAAATTGTTGGCCTAGGAGCCACCCAATTTTGGCCAATTGAAGATCACAAACCAAAAGACACAGGAGTTAATGAACTACAGATAGTCTTCGATTTATAACAGTTCATTTAGCGATCTTAGAACAACACTGGAAAATGTGACTTATGACCATTTTTCACACTTACGACCGTTGCAGCATCCCCGTGCCCACGTGATCCAAATCCAAGTGCTTGGCAACTGACTCCCAGTTATGACGGTTGACCTTCTGTCAAGCAAAGTCAACGGGGAATCCAGATTCACTCAACAACCAGGTTACTAACTGATCGACTGCAGTGATGCCCTTAACAATGATGGCGAGAAATGTCATAAATTGAGGCCAATCTTTTTAGGTTGTGGAGTAAAACATTTATGAAGTGAGTTACACCCCTCCACTGTCTTTTACGACTTTTCTTGCCCTAGTAATTCTCCAGGGATTTCATTGCATTTGTTAAGTCAGTAACAGGGCTGTTGTGTGAATCTGGCTTCCCCATTGACTTTGCATGTCAGAAGGTCACCGAAGGGGATCGCATGACTCCCTTGGGACCCTGAATGTTAAACACTGACCTTGGAGTGGTCACAGGTCTGAAAATGGTCATCAGTCCCTGTTTTCAGTGCCATTGTAACTTTGAATGGTCACTAAACAAATTGTGGTAAATCCAGGACTACCTGTATAATACGTTTACTGATTTTTTTTTGTCAGGTTCTCATGAGACGTTCAGGGATTCTGGGAATTGAAGTCCACAAGTCTTAAAGTTGCCAAGTTTGAAGACCCTTGGTCTACTTAGCAAGGTTTGTGGTCCTTCCTTCCTCTCCTTTTTCTCTTTCTTTCTTTCTTTCTTTCTTTCTTTCTTTCTTTCTTTCTTTCTTTCTTTCTTTCTTTCTTTCTTTCTTTCTTTCTTTCTTTCTTTCTTTCTTTCTTTCTTTCCTCCCTCCCTCCCTCCCTCCCTCCCTCCCTCCCTCCCTCTCCTCCTCCTCCTCCTTCCTTCCTTCCTTCCTTCCTTCCTTCCTTTGTCCCCTCCCTCCCTTTCCTTCTCCCCTCCCTCCTTTTTCTTCTTTTTTTCTTTTGCAGCACCCCTCCCCTCACCTTGTTTTTGGCCTAGTGGACCTCAGGGAAGCCTCCTGGGAGCTGAAAAAAGCAGCATTTTGAAGTGGGGGGGGAACCAGCTGTCCCGCACGATTTAGATTAGCTAGAAAGTAAGAAATCCAATGATTTCCTGCTTTCCAGCTAATCTAAATTGCACGGCACAGATGATTGTTGCCCAGCTGATTGCCAGAAATACTGGTTCGGCCAAACTGGTAGATTATTTACTACCGATTTGGCTGAACCGGAAGAATATCACCACTGTCTAGAACCTACCCTCTTCTCACAAGGTGGCCAAAGTCATTCATGGTCCAGACATCCTTATTAGGATGACTTACCGAACACCCTAGCGACAAAACCCAGGGGAAACTGAGAAGCAAACAGGGTCAGAAACCACGGGGCTGCGTAGAGGCTGGGGCTGATCTCGTTGGCTTCAAAGTGATCGTAAAGATCTTTGTGGTAATCGTGGAGGAGTCGAGAGAGCTGATACATCTGGATCTGCCAAGTGAATTTAAAAAGAGAGAGAGAGAGAAGTAAACATGGAGGAAAGAAGAATTAAAACTTTTTTACACTTTAGTCGTCAGCGGTGGATGGATGGATGCCATCGGGAGGTGTGGCTGAAGGCAGTTCTCAACTTACGACAGTTCATTTAGTGACCGAAGTGACTACATCACTGAAAAATGTGACTGGTGACCATTTTTCACACTTATGACGCCTTGCAGCATCCTCATGACCAAGATTTGGAGCGCTTGGCTAATTGACTCATGTTTATGACCATTGCGGGCTGCTGACATTCCTAATAAAGGAATTTTTGAGTTCCCATCAGAGGGTTTGTCATGTTTGGGGAGCTGCATCAGACACATTGCATTTGTTAAGTTAATCACACAGTTGTTAATTGTGAATCTGGCTTCCCCACTGACTTTGCTTCTCAGAAGTTTTGGGGCTCCATGTTCTGACCTCAAAAAGCACTAAGCAGACTCTGTCCCGGCAAAACCTCTTTTATTAAAGAAGGTGAATTTCTTCATTCACATTCAGCCAAAGGCCTGGCCAACAGACTTTCAAGGGTGTAATTAGGAGCACAGACCTTATCTAGCTTGGAGAGTTGCCAAGTAAATATTTCCAAACGCAGTGCTGACAAGGAAGGGCTCAGCACAGAATCTCTGAGATACACAGACAGACCACACTGCTGCAACGAATGAATTGTTTCCAGCAAAAGCCCCCTCCCCTTTTGCTCCTCTTTTAATCCCTATGAGAGGGGCCATTCACTGTCCACCTGTGGCTTTAGTCCCATGCCAACCCTTAGTTCATAATTGTTCTTTTCTTTTGGTAGCTCTGCACATGCGCAAGCTGGGAACCAGCTCCAGTGTTCCCCCACCTCACTGCTATCTGACTCCAAAGGCAGCTGATGACTATCAGATTGTCCTGGCCCCATCTCTGCCACTGACGCAAAGCCCTCGTCTGAGCCTTCCTCAGCCTCCAGGACTGGCCCAGGTTTCTCCCCAACCTCCTCACTGTTCGACTCTTCTGCCAGCTCCGCTAGCCACCGGCTGTTGTGGTCCGCCGGCGTCCTGCGGAGCTGGCAGCAAAGTTGGACAGTGGGGAGGAACACGGGCCAGTCCTGGAGTCTGGAAAGGGCTCGGATGAAGGATCTGCATCTGACACAGAGATGGGGCCAGGGCCATCTGAAAGTTATGTGCTAACTCCGGAGCCTCCAGAATCTGACATCAGCAAGGCAGAGGAACAGGGGGAGCCTGTTTCCAGTGTGCGCTTGTGCAGAGCTGCCAGAAGGCAAGAACAAAAGGGGCGACTTGGGAATAAGGCTTGGAGATGATTGACCCCTCCCATAAGACATAAAGGAGGAGCAAAGGGACAGGAACCTTTGCAGGAAGCAACTTTATTTGTTCTGGTCAGTTTAAACTCTGAAGGTGGATGCTTATCAGCCTTATCCCGAAGGACTGTGGAAGACTTCTGTTGGACTATTCATAAACTGTTTGGGACTCATTACGGGCTGTGAATGCATATAATTCACAGCCATTGGAAATAAAAACAAGGTTTTGGGAAACAGCGTGTGATTGTTACTGTCTCAGGAAGCCTTGATCAGAACACCAGCGGGCCACAACACTCCATGGTGGTTGTACGTCGAGGGCTACCCGTATAGGGTTCTCGCAATTGGGTGCAATACTAAATAAATGTAATGCAGGTCCTTTACCTGAAGAATCGTCATGTCCGGTCGGTATTGCTTCCGAAGGCCCAATTCAAACATCAGGAACTTCAGCATCTTAAAGGCTTCCTCCTCGCTCATGTGTAGTAACAACACTCCGGCCACAAAACTGAGGCCTTGACAATAGCCCACTTCCGGATCCAGGAGGGAGTAGGCCTTCAGGATATTATAGAGGGACAGCTGACCAGCTCCAAGCTGGGATGAGAAGTAGGGATGGGTCGGGAAAGTGCGACCTATGAGAGAGAGAGAGAAAAAAGAGAAGGCCATGGACACAAATCAGCCGTACTGTTGTGCAAAACACTTCCCAATTATGAAAACAACCCCAACAACCCATAATTGAGCCCAATGTTTATGTTATGTGAGACGGTCATTGTGAATCTTGCCCCCACTTTAGCCACTTTTCTTGCTGCCATTGTGTTAAGTGAATTGATGCAGTTCTTCAGGGAACCGTTTAGTCATTAAGCGAATCAAGAATGGTTTGGTAATTTTCTGGAAGGAAAATCTTCCAGCCCAGGAAGTTGTTCTTATTCTATTCCCTTCGTTATTCTTTTTTCCTTATTCTATTCTATTCTTATTCTATTCTACTCCCTTCTCTATTCTATTCTTTTTTCCTTCTTCTATTCTATTCTTTTCTTATTCTTATCCTATTCTACTCCCTTCTCTATTCTATTCTATTCTATTCTATTCTATTCTATTCTATTCTATTCTATTCTATTCTAATCTAATCTAATCTAATCTAATCTAATCTAATCCCTTCTCTATTCTATTCTTTTTTCCTTCTTCTATTCTTCTTCTTTTCTTATTCTTATTCCATTCCATTCCATTATCTGGCTTCCCCATTGACTTTGCTTGTCAGAAGCTGGCTTGAAAGGTACCAAAAAGGCGTTCATATGACAGTGAAACCATCATAAGTACATGCCAGTTGCCAAGCGGTCGAAATTTTGTCTATTGTCAACCATGGTGTTGCTGCAACAGTCGTAAATGTGAAAACCTGTAATAAGTTAATTTTTTTCAGTGCCACTGTATCTTCAAATCGTCAGTAAACCGATGATTTTTAAGTGGATGAGCACCTGTAGAAGCTCTGAAGTTCTGAATGCCATTGCTCACAAAGAAACTTCTTCAATCATCATCATCATCATCATCATCATCATCATCATCATCATCATTTAATGACCTGGGAGTCTGGGCAACTGAATGGAGCTAGCAGAGTGATTTACTGGCCGGATGCCCTTCTTGTTGCCAGTGCAGAGTTTTGTTTGGCAGATATATTCTCATTGTGCCCAGAGAGAGAAATATCTGCCTCTATCTACCCTAGGATTGAACTCACAGCTTCCTGATTGTGAGGTGAGAGCTCCACCTCTAGGCCACCACACCACTCCCTAAGAAATGTCTTCCATACATACCATAACCTAGTCCTAAGTGAAATATGACCCCTCCCCTTTTTTTTTCAAATGCAAAATGTTCCAAGTTTAATACCAGATTTAACTTCTGGGCAGGCTTACCTAAATCAATCAGAATTGCATGCTGCTGGGAAGTCAGCTGTTTTAAGAGTTCTTTGTACGGCGTGTCCTTTGGCTGTTGCTTATTTGGAAATGGGTGCTTGAGTTGGTGCAGCTCTACTAAAAACTTCCAAATCTCTCCCCGTTGTTGCCGAGGAACTCCTTTTCAAAAGATGTTAAGAGCAAAAAGAATGAATCGCGGGAAATGAGACACCGACACACAAGCTCCCTGCTTTAAAAAGAAACCATTGCTTTCAATGGGGATATCCTTCCAGAATGGCCTTGAAATGCTGCTAAGATAAGCTCATTTATCCTGGAATATTTTTCACATAGCTAATGCCACCAGCAAGGAGCTGAGAGGACTTCAACTCCCAGAATTCCTTAGCCAGCATAGCTGGGAGTTGGAGTCCAAAGTCTTAAAGTTGCCAAGTTTGGGGGCCTCTGCCCTATAGTGGCAAAGGTGGGTATTCAGCTGGTACGGACTAGTTCTGGAGAACCAGTAGCGGAAATTTTGAGTAGTTCAGAGAACCGGAAAATACCACCTCTGACTGGCCCCACCAACCCCATCTATTCTCTGCCTCCCATTGAGTCCCAGCTGATCGGCTGGGTCTTCTTTGGTTGCCCTGCACAGGAGAACAGAGCTGGAAAGCAGGTTAGTGTGCGGGGGGGAGGGAATGGGGATTTTGCAGTAACCTTCCCCCAGGAGTGGGGAGGGGATGGGGATTTTGCAGTATCCTTCCCCTGCCATGCCCACCAAGCCACACCACGCCCACCAAGCCATGCCCACAGTAATGGTAGTAAAAAAAAAAATTTGAACCCCACCACTGTCTAGTGGGGTCCTTGGTGCTCTCTGAGCTTGGTTGTTTTCTTGCAGACATTACATTACCCAACTAAGGGACATCACCAGTGCTGGAAGGGAGCAGGGTTTGGAGAGGAGGAGGAGGATGTGGAGGAGGACTGTGAGGTCTTTGGCGTTCTCTGAGCTTGGTGGCTTTCTAGCAGATGTTTTAAAAAGATAATAATAGGCTTTCCAAAGAGCCAGTACCCTCACCTTTCTCCACAGCAGAATGTATTTTCTCCATGTCCAACTTGATCTTTGACCTTCCTGGCATGGTCAGCATTTTATCCCAGACAGACATGACTTCTTTGAGACACGAAGTCATTTCTTCATAATCAAGCTTCAGGCGCTTATTGAGCAGATCATTTTCAGAAGCTGGGGGGGGAGGGAGGCGAACAGGTTAAAGACAGCCGCCCCTGTGAAAGGCCAACAACACATTTTCTGCAAATGTCTGTCTCTGTCTGTCTGTCTGTCTGTCCTTCTATCTAATTTATATAGCCACCCATGACATGAAAACCAACTATCATCTGGGTATCATCTGTCTGTCTATCATCTCATCTGTGTTTATGTGTGCCTGCCTGCCTGCCTACCTACCTATCATCTATCATCCATCTATTATCTCTCTATCTAATATCTATCTATCTATCTATCTATCTATCTATCTATCTATCTATCTATCTATCTATCATCTATCTCTATCTTTCTACCTCTACCTCTATCTAATCACTATCTATCTATCCATCCATCCATCCATCCATCCATCTAATCTCTCTCTCTCTCTCTAATCTCTCTCTCTATTTATCTAATCTCTATCTATCTAATCTCTATCTATCTATCTATCTACATCTCTCTCTCTCTCTCTCTCTCTCTCTCTAATCTCTCTCTATTTATCTAATCTCTATCTATCTAATCTCTATCATCTATCTATCTATCTATCTATCTATCTATCTATCTATCTATCTATCTATCTATCATCTCTCTCTCTCTCTCTCTCTAATCTCTCTCTCTCTCTCTCTCTTATCTAATACCTTCTATCTATCTATCTATCTATCTATCTATCTATCTATCTATCTATCTATCTATCTATCTATCTATCTATCTATCTAATCTATCTATTTTTCTACCTCTCTACATCTTTATCTCTATCTAATCACTATTTCTCTTTATCCATCCATCCATCCATCCATCCATCCATCCATCCATCCATCCATCCATCCATCTATCTAATTTATATAGCCACCCATGACATGAAAACCACCTATCATCTGGCTCTCATCTGTCTGTCTATCATCTCATCTATGTCTATGTCTGCCTGCCTGCCTGCCTACCTACCTATCATCTATCATCCATCTAGTATCTATCTATCTATCTATCTATCTATCTATCTATCTATCTATCTATCTATCTATCTATCTAACTATCTATCTATCTATCGTCTATCTAATTTATATAGCCACTATATAATTTATAAAGCAACTCTGGGTGGCCTACAACAATTCAGTAAATCAGGCATCATGTACAACCATTTTGTAATAATTATTAAACATACGGATGAAATATTGTTTTTGTTTCAAACATCCCTCCTTGTTCAGATATGCAATGGAGGGAGCTTTGGGGCCAGGACTGAGAGCAGAAGCGACCTTGGTTCACGATTTAGACACAAGAAATAGCCTAGGCAAGGCTTTCCCTACGTTGCACCCAAGACAGCAGGGCAGAGGGGTGGACTAGAAAACCTCCAAGTTCCCTTCCAGCCTTGGGACGCTTAGTCTCAAGACAACCCTTCTCTTCTTTCTTGTACCTGCTGCAGCCTCTAAGAACTATCCAAGTATGAAGATCCCCGTTTTCCTTCCATCTGAACCAAGAAAATAGCAGCATGGAACCAACTTTGGATGCTGTTACAGAATCAATTATACAACACCTGAAACATCTTAATATATGTGGAGGAAAAAGCCTGGATGGCTTTGATTGATTTTAAAAAAGCAAGATAAATAGGTGAGACTCTTTGTAGCTCAGGGTTGAAATGAGGGCTCCTTGGTGCTCTCTGAACTTGGTTGCTTTCTTGCAGATCGTTCATTATCCAACTAAATACCCTCTTTCCCCAAAATATGACCTACCCTGAAAGTAAGTTCTAGCTTGATTTTTACACGTGTGCGCAATACAAGCCCTACCCCCCAAAATAAGCCCTAATTAAGATTCCACCCACTCCAGAGTGGATCAGTAAAAATTGAGCTAGGGTGGGGAATAGGGGGGTGGAGCCGCCCTACTACTTACCTTTGGACAGTTATATCCAGGCCCGGCACACTCCGACACCTGCCTTACCAGGCATTTCTTCTGCAGCCAGCAAGGCTGGTAAGGGCTTTCCTCAAGGCCTCTATAGCTGATAACAAAGCTCCGGATCGATCCAGAGCTCTGTTATCAGCTGCAGAGGCCTTCAGGAAAGCCTTGCCGGCCGCAGAAGAAGAAGTTCCTGAAGGCCTCTGACAGCGAAAAGGAGGCCGGGGGCGACGTGCGCAAGTGAGGCTAGTCAGTGGATGACATCACCCTAAAGTAAGACCTGGTGCCTTTTTTGGTGGCAAAAATATATATGACAGGGTCTTATTTTTGGGGAAACACGGTAGAATTTTTTCGGAGAGATTTGGTATTTACCTTGCAGTTTCTGATTTTCCTTTTCCATCCTCAGAAGAAGGATGTGCTGGAGAATAGCTTTTTTCCAAAGCTCCCTCAACTCCTTGGGTGTCTTTTTTCTGTCTTCTTTGGTTGCTCCGAATGGTCCGTCTTCGCAAACTGGCTGTAACGGTGATCTAGGGGCCAATTCTCCCAGTTCGGAATAATCTTATTCAATAAAAAGAGAACCAAAAGTTCTTTTTCTTCACTTGAAAATTTGTCTGAATTCCTAGATCAATCCTAGCCTTGGGGAAATAATTATCAGAAGAGGAACGGCCAGCTGGAAACTGAAAATCTTACAAGACCCTTTCTCTACTAATAGTGTAGTAAATACATTCATGTCCATGGAGATTCTCATTCATGCAGGTCATGGTTGCCTCAAAGGTGCTTTTTTCAAGAGACAACCGGACTTTCTGGTTTTTCTTTGAAGATGTTTCGCTTCTCATCCAAGAAGCTTCTTCAGTTCTGATGTGAAGAACTGAAGAAGCTTTTTGGACGAGAAGGGAAATATCTTCATAGAAAAACAAAGTCCAGTTGCCTTTTGAAAGAGCCCCTTTGGGACAAACACACGAGTCACTTTACGCAAGATTTTACAGTTTTTCTGAGTAGTGAACTTTATCATTACCCCCAAGTGACTGTGTTTAGCTAAGAATTTTCTACAAACTCCACTCATACACAGAACTGAACAAATCATTTGGCCTGGATTTTCAGTTGGCCCTGCAAAATATATCCAACTCAGCAACTAGATCTGAAACAACTGCACGAATTGTTTTTTTCCACCCAAACCAAGATCTACGGCCATGTTAGACCACGGGTGGGATTTCAGCCAGTTTAGGCAAACCGGATGTTAATTTTACGTATGGTTTGGCGAAATGGTAATTCCGATGACCAGCTGACCCCGCCCGTTCCCTCCCCTCCCAGGAGTCCCAACGTGGCCTGTTTTGGATCCCAAGTAATTGCAGGGGGCGCATGGAGCCCGGGCAGGTGGAAAACAGGTCTCCCAGGGGCTCGTAGAGGGCAAAAATGGGCCTGTTTCTGGCCTCCTGGAGGCTCAAGGAACGCCTCTGGAGCCTGGGGAGGATGAAAATGCTCCCCCATGATGCAGGAGGCCAACTAGGCCACGCCCACCCAGCAACCAGGCAGAGAATCTAACATTGCTAACATTTTTAAATCTCACCCCTGTGTTAGATCTTTGACAATCATTTGTGCTTTGCTTTCCTACCTTCGTCCGGCAAATATCGAAATTCCCAAAAAGATAGATTGCAATTTAAAAAAAAAAATTCCACAGTATTTTAGATTTGTTTAAATTTGTTTCAATATAATCCAATAATTGAATAACCCAATAATTTTTTCTAGATTTACAAACAAAATGAAGAGCGCCATCTACTGTATCAAATGAAACATGTGCAAGAGGCATTTGACTCTGAATATTTATTTGGCCAAGTGTGACTGGACCAAGGGTTTCAAACTCGATTTCATCAAGGGCTGCATCAGGCTTGTGTTTGATCTCCGGGGGGCGTGGCCAAGGGGGTGTGGCCAGCTTGACATCACTTGTGTCGGGGGCACCTGCTAAGGAAGGACTTCCCTCAGAGTCAGACCCTCCCTCCTTCTCATTATAATCTTCCTTCCTTCCTTCCTTCCTTCCTTCCTTCCTTCCTTCCTTCCTTCCTTCCTTCCTTCCTTCCTTCCCTTCTTTTTCCTTCCCTCTTCATTCTCCTTTCTTCTTCCTTCCCCTCTTTCCTTCTTTTTCCTTCCTTCCTCTCCTCCCTTCTTTTTCTTTGTCTTTCCTCTTTCCCTTTCTGTTTTTCTGCCCCTCAAATGCAAATGCTCAAATGCAAAAGGGGAAACATTTCTCCTTTGGTTTTGTTTTTAGTTTGTTTTGCTAGCTCTCTGCCACTAGTTAAAAACTTAATTCAGTCTATTCTACTGGGGGGATGGCGGGGGGAAATAAAGAAAAATTGGATTCATTTTACCTTCATGCCAACCAGAAGAGTCGCATCCTTTTTGGGGTGTTGCCACTCTTAAAAATATCTGCTGCCTCCAAGAATGCCGTCGAACCTTCACTGGGGTCTCGGGGACCAAATCTGCTTCGTTGGATTTGTTATGTCTAAAATCAGAAGTCACAGAATTTATTTATTTTAGCTACCATTGCAAGACATTTTCCCCCCTCCCGGATGAAACAAAGATATGAATTCTTTAAAGAATCTCAACAGCAAATCAAAATCGAAAAGAAAATTACTCGGCTTAGTTCTTTAAATGATGAGCTTCCTGACAGACATTACTCAATGGTGGGTGTTTTGAATCGTCAAAAATATTCAGCAATAACATCCTCTTGCTGCTCATACCGCATTTCCCCAAAACTAAGACCTATCCTGAAAATAAGCCCGAGCTTGATTTTTACACTTGCACCATCTCACCGTTCCAGCAAAACCAGATCCCAATCAACAACTCTGAGACAGGCATTTTCCCAAAGTTTCTTTTTATTGGAAAAAGTCATACAGGCACATCTGGGAAAATCCGAATCTGAGAGTTCCAGGTTTTCCCTCAGTAAATCAAAAATCAACACCCAACCCCTGCACCCATCAGTCCATCACATGGTCCAATTGCCATCTGTCCCAACTTGAAACATGACCTTGACCGAAAAGAAGAATGCTGTTATGTCTAACTACTAACCCTCTAAAAATCCCCCTCCTAAGTTCTCAGGCACAGGAATGTGGCAGCGTGGAAGTTTCTGGTTTTAATATGGCTTTCAAATCTGACACACCCAATATAAGCCCTGTCCCCAAAATAAGCCCTAGTTAAGATCCCACCCACTCATTGTACCTGGTTGCATGCGGTGAGGCAAGGTTCAGGGGTGAAAATCAAGCTAGTGTGGGAAGGGTGGGAAGGGTGGAGCTTCCCCACATGCCCCACACCTACTTACCTTGCAGGCAGGCCTCCCACACCCTGACACCTGCCTTGCCTTGTTGGCCCACTTCTTTTGCGGCTGCTGGCTGCCACTTATTTGTGTCACCGCCAGATAGTTTCACTCTCAGCAGCCCTCAGGAAGGTGTTAATCCAGAACTTGTTTCTCGGCTGCAGAAGCCTTTCTTGAAGGCCTTTGGACGGCGAAACGAAGGCCAGGGGGTACTGCACCCGTCAATCCAGAGCTCGTTTCTTGGTTGCAGAGGCCTTTCTTGAAGGCCTCCGTCAGAGAAATGGAGGTTGGGGGCACCAAATGCGAATGGTTGCAAGCGGCTGCAGAAGAAGTGGGCTGGCAGTGGCCATACGGGCGCCTGCTCGGCATGGCTGTCGGTGCCACCACTGCGGGGTGAGACAATGGAAGACATCCCCCCCAAAATAAGACCTAATGCCTTTTTTGGAGGCAAAAAAAGAGACTGGGTCTTATTTTGGGGGAAACACAGTAGTTATCCCTGCTCATGACATCGAGATGTGTTTGTGCAAAGGTTTTGTACGGCGGACCGGGCCAAAGAGACGCGAGCCGGGCCCTTACATTTTCCAGGATGGCCCTGCAGGCCAGATTGGACCACATCGTGGGCCGGATCCAGCCCGTGGGCCTTGTATTTGACACCCCTGGTATAGAGCTTTGTAGATGATAACCAGAACTTTGAGAAAGCTAAACATGGTCAGATATGGTTTCCTCCACACATGTTCTAACTTAGGCTTCCCCAACAGCATGAAGCTGAGTCCTTATCCCGATAAACCCCTTTTTTAATTTCATTTACAATGAATATCCTCTCCAAAGTCCTGGCCAACAGTCTTGCAAGATAATACCCAATTACAGACCTTTATCAGGCTTGGAGAGTGGCCAGGACGACATCTTTCAGATGCTGCAATACTTGCCAGAATGAACTAATTGTCTCCTGCAAAACCCCATTCCCCTTTCGCTCCTCTTTTATTCCCTAGGGGAGGGGCCATTCACCATCCATCTATGGCTTTACTCCTAAGTCGGCCCTTGTTCCTCAGCTGTTCCCTTCGTCTGGCAGCTCTGTGCATGTGCACGCTGGGAACAGGCTCCAGCTGTTCTTCTGACTGATGTCTGACTCCAAAGGCAGCTGATAACTGTCAGATGGTCCTGGCCCCCTCAGAAGCAGAGCCCTCTTCAGAGCCTTCCCCAGACTCCAGGACTGGTCCATGTTTCTCCCCAATCTCCTCACTTTCCGAGTTGTTGGGTCACAACCACACAATCCCACAGCTGTAGCCCAGATTGTAGAAGAAAGCCATAGCCAGCCAGTTTTGTGCTGGGTCCAGGAACACGACATAGAGCTGATCTCAAATCCGAAGACAAATTTTCTTTCTCAGTTAAGCCCTAATTTCTTCCACCGCTAAATGTGCCCCCTCAGGTCTGAAGTCATGTTTCTGAACCAGAGATCCACTGAAAGATCCCCTGAAAGAACAGGTCCCCTACCTGGTAGGTTTCCTAAAGTCAGACGTGACATTTTCATCTACAGGAGCCAGGAATTTTAAGAAATTTGGTACGGAAGAAGAGGTGTGAAGCTTTTTCTGGAAAGAGGAACGGTAGGAGGTGCTGAGCATCGTTGAAAAGGGTGGCTCAGAGCGGGAGAAATTTAGCGTGGTGGGTAAAACACAAGCACGGAAAGAAAGAACAACACAAACAAGAAAGTAATAAGCAACAAATTAGGAAAAATATAATAGGAATGAAAAGAAAGCAAAGGCCAAGACTGCCAGCTGTATAATTTTTTTTAAGATAACTGCTTGGAGGCTCATTCCGTTTTCAGGGAAGGCCACGAAACCACATTTCTGTCATTTTCTTTGGGCCAGGTGTTATAAACACTGAAAACAGGGCTAAAAGAAGGCAGGATAGAGGAATCTCATAAGATGAGACTCCAGGTAAAGGATGAGTACCTGTACTAGAAACTCTTCCTGTGTCTATGTCCTATTTTTTTTTGTTTCAATTTTTTAACTGAAGGTGTATTAACATAATAATGACACATATTACGTACATCAGTAAGGGTCAATTTGGATTGTGGGTTCACATACGTGCAATAAATGACAATAATGTTGTGACTGACTGAGCTGATTTCAACCCGAGACTTTGACTAAGTTACACTAAACTTTATTTTATTTCTTCGTAGATTGGGTAAAGTTTCCCCTTGCACATACGTGCTAGTCCCGTGATGGCAAACCTATGGCATGCATGCTGGAAGTGGAGGGGGTCGCACATACATTGCATTATGGGTGCAGGCACGTGCGCACATTGTCATGTGTGCATGCGCGCACTTTTAACACACAACGACAAAAAAGTTAGCCATCGCTGTGCTAGTCGTTTCCAGCTCTATGGGGCAGTGCTCATCTCTATTACAAAGCTGAAGAGCCAGTGCTGTCTGACGTTCATGGTCAGGTGGCTGGCATGACTAAACGGCGAAGGCGCACGGAACGCTGTTCCCTTCCCACCCAAGGGGTCCCTGTTTTTCTACTTGCATTTTTGACATGTTTTGGAACTGCTAGGTTGGCAGAAGTTGGGACGAGGAACAGGAGCTTACTCCGTTATGTGGCGCTAGGGATTCGAACCACCAAACTGCCAACCTTTCTGATCGACAAGCTCAGCGTCTTAGCCACTGAGCCACCACGTCCCTCTTCCTAGATTACATGGAGTTAATTAGTTATCTCATAACTAAGAGCTACATCATAGTAGCACGATAAAGGTTATTTTTTCCAAGGGCTTGGAACTCTTGACTTATGTCAGTTGAATTCATGACTTCTCTTTGCAATGTACCAATGTCTTTGGTGACAATCTTGGTGAATTGATGCACTGCCAACCCCTCTCTCCCTCTGTCTCTCTGTCTCTCTCTCTCTCAATCTCTCTCTCTCCTCACCTCTTTGGCATGGCCTGCCTGCCTTGTTCTCCTCCACTTGAGCTATGCCTAAGGCGCTTGAAGAAATTGGGTGAGGAGGCCGAGGATGGAAGTTGAGCTGGAGGAGGCCGGGCAGCAGCTGGCGGCTTAGAGTTGCTGGCAGCGCTGGTCAGGTTTTATAAGGGGAAGGAAGGGAGAGAGGGGAGGGGAAGGGAGGGAGAAGGAATGCAGTGGGAGGAGAGGAAAGGGAAGGCAAGAGAAGAAGAAAGGACAGGGAAGGAGAGGAGAAGGGAAAGAAAAGGGAAGGGAAGGTGGGATGGAGGATGGATGGATGGAAGGAAGGAGAGAGTGAAAAGGAAGAGGAAGGAAGGAAGACAAGGAAAGGCAAGTGAGGAGAAGGGAAGAAGGGGGAGAGGGGAAGGGAAGGGGATGGAAAGGAAAAGAAAGATGATATGGATAATGGATGGAAGGAAGGAGAGGGTGAAAAGGAAAAATGAAAGGAAGGAAGGAGAGGGAAGTGAGATGGATGAATGGATGGATGGAGGAAGGAAGGAAGGAAGGAAGGAAGGAAGGAAGGAAGGAAGGAAGGAAGGAAGGAAGGAAGGTCAGTCAAATAAAGTATATGCATACAGGAAAGCTGAAAACAAAAATAACTCAAGCACTTTAATTAGGCCCCATGTACACAGAAAGTGGCATCAAGAAGCCCTTTAAGGCCCTATGACTGAAATGTGCTTCTTCTATGACCCTAGCCTCTCACGGATCTGCTGATCATGCATAATAATACTAATGCTAATACTAATAATGTCAGAATGAAGACAGATAGACAGAATACATTAAGGCATGGAGCAGGTATTTCTGCTTACAGCTTGAATGTTTAGCAGAGGTCAGGTTTTTTTTTAATGAGGGTAAAGTTGCCTGTTTCTCAGCCCTTGAATGTCTCAGCTTTGGAAAGCTTGGTGAGACACCAGAGTAGAGAAAAGACAGCCTGACGTATAAGAACCAAGACCAGTTTCTTTCCAACACTCCGTGTAGCAATCCTGCATATCAAACTACATGCTGAACATGCTGTTAGTAGAGTTCTAAAGGCAAGCCCAGATGGTGCAAGATGCGGGGGAAGGAAGTCTAAAACTAGCTTGCAACCTGCAAAGTTGTCCCAAAGTTGTGCTTTTTTTTTTTTTTTTCCCCAAGAGCCCACAGGACTTTCTGGTTTTTTTCTTTGGAGACGTTTCACTTCTCATCCAAGAAGCTTCTATGGCTCTGACTGAAGAAGCTTCCATTCCCCACCATCCAGTCAGAGCCGAAGAAGTTCTTGGATGAGAAGCGAAATGTCTTCAAAGAAAAACCAGAAAGTCCAGTTGCCTCTTGAAATAGAAAAGCACCTTTGGGATTCTATTCTGTTCTGTTCTTGTTCTTATTCTATTCTATTCTATTCTATTCTATTCTATTCTATTCTATTCTATTCTATTCTATTCTATTCTATTCTATTCTATTCTATTCTATTCTATTCTATTCTGCATTCTATTCTTGTTCTGTTCTGTTCTACTCTACTCTACTCTACTCTCTCTATTCTGCATCTATTCTGTTCTAGTCTAGTCTATTCTCATCCTTTTTCTGACAAAAATAGGGACAGTTGTCCCAAAGCCATGTCTATTGAGTTGTGGCATGTTTGTTTAACCAGAGGTTTTCACCTATGAACAGAACGTGGATGAAGTTCAAATGATGCTGAAGGTCACCATACATATATTCTCTCACCATTCCTAGAATGGGTTTGAAGGAAACTGCCTGGCACCCCTAACAAGAGAGCTCTCAAGAATTTGAAACGAACCAAACCAAAAACACAACAACTTTATGTCCTAAATAAGAAGCTGCTTCTCTAACCTCAAGGGCTAACCAACAAACAGCTCCACTTTCCTGAACAAGCCCTGTCTAGCTGTAAATACCACTGTGATAAAATCTGGCATTAGAAGGAGAAAAGGACAGATGAGGTTCAAAAAGAGGACGTTGTTATTTCAGAATTTTCCCTTTCCTCTTTTCAGGTCCTTTTTACCGGTTACAATTCATCTCAGGCATATGTCTGTCTGTCTGTCTGTCTGTCTGTCTGTCTGTCTGTCTGTCTGCCTGCCTGCCTGCCTGTCTGTCTGTCTGTCTGTCTCTCTCTCTCTCTCTCTCTCTCTCATTATGTTTAGGTGAGAAATAAAATTCGCATTGGGCTTGCATCGAATTTTGCAGCATTTCCCCAAAAGCCACAGCTTACACAGACAGTAACTGTCATGCCCATGTCGGAATCTGATTTGGAGGGGGAAGCCAAACAGCTGACAGGGAGTGGGAGTGTGGCTCCATTGGTTGTGGAAGAAATGGGGGAAGGGCACAGTCCGGGAGAGGGAGTTCAGAGGAAGACCCAGGCCCACTCTCTCTTCACCCTAGGACACGCAGGGAGGAGCAATCCACACCATCCCAGAGAAGATACAAGCAGTCTTTGACTTACAACTGTTCATTTAGTGACTGTTTGAAGTTACCAAGGCACTGGAAAAAAAAGTGACCTAGGGCCATTTTTTGCACTTATGACCCTTGTAGCTTCCCCATAGCCACGTGATCAAAATTCAGACGCTTGGCAACTGGCAGGTACTTATGACGGTTGCAGTGTCCCGGGCTCAAGAGATCACGTTTTTGGGACCTTCTGATCAGCAAAGTCAATGGAGAAGCCAGATTCACTCCACAAACCATGTTACTAATTTAATAATGGCTCCATTGTGGTCGTAAGTCAAGAGCTACCGGTACTTCCAGCCTTTGGACCTGGAAGCTTCTTCACTGCATGATTTTTTGGCATCATGTAAGTAGATTTTGGACTAGAAATTTATCAGCTTCCCTTTCCTAAAAAGAACTATTCCTCCAAATACATTTTGGGTTCATGCACTCCCTTTAGAGAATAGACAAAATAACTCACGCATATCGGTCCAGTTGAATAAATCTAAGAGACTAGAATCAGTTTACACTCCAGGTTTCTATCCTTTGCTATGCTCTGTTTTAAATGCATTCAAGATGTTGTAAGCCACTCGGAATCTATTGGAGTGGGGTAGCAATAATGAATGTAAATGATAATAATGGAAGACCAGAGTTGGAAGGGACCTTGGAGGTCTTCTAGTCCAACCCTCCCTGCTCAGGCAGAAGACGCTACACCACTTCAGACAAATGGTTGTCCAATCTCTTCTTAAAAAGAGAACGTCAAATTTCCAGTGTTGGAGCATTTACAACTTCTGGAGGCAAGTAGTTCCACTGATTAATTGTTCTCATTCTCAGGAAATTCCTCCTTAGTTCTAAGTTGCTTCTCTCCTTGATTAGTTTCCATCCATTGCTTCTTGTCCTGCCCTCAGGTGCTTTGGAGAATAGCTTGACTCCCTCGTCTTTGTGGCAACCCCTGAGATATTGGAAGACTGCTATCATGTCACCCAGTGGAGGTATTCAAATAAAGTTGCCACCGGTTCGGTGGGCGTAGCTTGGTGGCCGCGCTTTGTGCGCATGCACACACTTTGCATGCACACGCGCGCCAAACATGCACTTTGTACAGGCGCAGAGGCATTCTAACTTGCCTCCTGCAAGCCTGCACGATGGTGATCGCTGCAGCAGCTGCCGCGTGGCGCTATTGTGCGCCACGCAAAGCAGCTGCGCTTTGAATTCTGGCCATAAAAGTGAGTATGGGAGCCCGGGCGGTTGGGTGAGCCAACCACAGAGCAGCGAAGAGAACCGGTTCGGTCTCTACTGCTCAATGCCGCTACCGGCTCTCCAGAACTGGGCAGAACCGGTCGAATACCACCACTGATGTCACCCCTAGTCCTTCTTTTCATTAAACTAAAGGTTCTCACACATACGTGTCGTTTCCAGCTCTAGGGGGCGGTCACCTCTGTTACAAAGCCAAAGAGCCAGCACTGTCCGAGATCTCTCCATGGTCATTTGGCTGGCATGACTAAATGCTGAAGGTGCACGGAAAGCTGTTACCTTCCCACAAAAGGTGGTCCTTATATTTTTCTACTTGCATTTTTACATGCTTTCGAACTGCTAGGTTGGCAGAAGCTTAGTGATGGGAGCTCACTGCGTTACACGGTGCTAGGGATTCGAAGAGCCAAACTGCTGACCTTTCTGATCGACACGCGCAGCGTCTTAGCCACTGAGCCACCACATCCCCTAACTCTTATCTAGGGCCAGTCTAATGCTGACCATTAGTTGAGTAAAGTGTTGTATACAGACATGAGTAATAAATCATCTTAATCATCATCCTAGGTCCAAAATCACAAAAGATGGATGCCTGCTCCCTCACCCAATTAATAGTTAATAAGGGCAACGATTTGAATCATTAATCAAGATGACTTATAAGTTGCATTCATAAAGCACATTCCCATGGAAAGCAGATGCTGTTACATCATTTCAATGTTTCAGACTGAGAAGTCCATGCTGCGGTTATGACCAAGAATGAATCTCAAGGTCCTTCTCCGTTGCCTCAGGTGGACATACCTGTAAACATTTCCTCCCCTTCCCCTGCTTGAATCTTACTTTTGCTGGTCTGGAGCCTCTGTGGTCATGGAATGATACCTCAGAAGTTTTCTTTGGGAAACAGGCGGAGAAGTTTCAACCGATTCGAACGACTCCTGGGCTTCCAACGGAACGTGAGTCAGGGTGTTAGCGCGTCTTCTGAAGCCCTGGTAGGCTGATTGGGTAGGAAGTTCTTCAGATGATCCTTCAGATGCAGTCGAGAGAAGATCAAGATTGTCCACCGACCCGTTTGGTTTTAGAAGGCTGTCCGGGGGGAAAGGGTTTTCCTGGTCGCTGATAGATGTTTCCTATCAAATGAAACAAAACTGTGAATGATCTAATCAGCCAAACCCAACATTTCATTTATTTCCATCTCAAGCATAAAATCCAGAATGGGTGTATTCTTTTCTTTGATTAAAGCGGCCAATTTAGCCATCTCTGTGTCATGCCCCTGTTGGAATCAGATTCAGAGGGGGAGGCCGAGCAGCTGACAGGGAGTGGGAGCGTGCCTCCATTGGCTGTGGAAGAAACTGGGGAGGGGCAAAGTCCAGCTGGGCAGAGCAGGGAAGAGGTAGAACAAGGGAGAAGGGGTTTAGAGGAAGACCCAGGCCAATCTCCTCTTTATCCTAGGGCACGCAGGGAGGAACGGAGAAGGGAGCAACGTGAGTTGCGTGGCTTACGGGGGAGGAAAGGGCCCTGATTCCCTTTATTAGCTGCAGCTGGGAATAATGTTTAAAAAGGAAAGCTGCACACAGCAAACTGTTGGGAGCAAATCGTGAATTTATCTGGTATCCTCGAGATTTATCTGTATTCCTGGCATCTTCCCAACTGTGTGTGTTTTGCTGGGCTTTCAAGTCTGCAATTCCTTTTCCTGCCCTGTCAAGTTAATTACTGCAGCGTGGTTTGTTTGGATTTTTAGTTACAGTTTGTATGTACTTTGTTTTCGGACTGAATTTTCTCTGCTTAAAGGCTGTTCCTGGGAGTTTTTCTCCAGCCGAAGGTAATCTGGACATTGGGGGCAAAGTTGGAGATAATAAAGGGACTATTCTTGTTTATTTGACTGTGTTGTGTTTGTGCCATCACACTCTAGTATCTCCCTCAGTTCTTCCAACCAATCATCTATTTTATCCTACTCTTTCTCTTCTTCCCTTTTGTTCCCCTCCACTCTTTTCCTACTATTTTCATTCTCCTCTCCATCTTATATTCCGGTCGACTACAATTGGATGGATCAACATGTGCTAACAGGACATTTAAAATTGTTGGGTTTTTCAATGCTAGAACATCTGGTTGCTTTTAATGACCCGCTATCTAACGTAGATGGTTAGAATCAGCAGAATGGCTTGCCTCCGGAAGTGGTGCGGTGGCCTAGAGGTGGTGCTCTTGCCTCACAATCGGGAGGCTGTGAGTTCAATCCTAGGTAGAGCCAGATACTCTCTGGGCACGCTGAGAATATATCTGCTGGAAAAAAACCTCGGCATTGGCAACAACAAGGGCATCCAGCCAGTAAACACTCAGCTCCATTCAGTTGCCAAGACTCCATCCTGCAAGGGATTATTGGGTCATTAAAAGGAGATGATGAATGACATGCCTCCAGATATTGTGGGCGCTTCATCACTGGAGGCCTATGGAGATTTTCAGTCATCCAGAAGCTTCTTGGATGAGAAGCGAAACGTCTTCAAGGAAAAACGAAGCCCAGGTCCCTTTTGAAAAAAAAACAACTTGGGCATCTCCGTCCCTGGGGGTTTTTAAGAACTGACTAGACAGCCATTTGTCTGAAATGGTATAGGGCACTGATGGCTAACCTTTTTGGGTTCCTGTGTCAAAAATTGTGCGTGCGCTTGTGCTCACACGCTCGCATGCCAGTACCCAGGAGGCAATGCACGCGCCCCGCCATGCCCCCTGCGCATGTGCACGCGATCTCTCCCATGCCGCCCCCTTACTTGCACTGCACCTCACAGCTGATTTTTGCCCAGTTTGAGGCCTTTTTCGGCCTCCCAGAGGCTTGAAAAAAAGCCTCTGCAGGCTTTGCAGGATGAATAATAGGCCCATTTCATCACTTCTGGTATTATAGGAAGTGATGAAATGGGCCTATTATTTGACCTGCAAAGCCTGCAGAGGCTTTTTTCAAGCCTCTGGGAGGCCGAAAAAGGCCTCAAAGCAGCCCAAAAATCAGCTGTGAGGTGCGTACATGTGCAGTGAGGTAAGTTTGCCTGCGGCTTGTGTGCTGGCACAAATGGCTCTGTGGCACGCATGCCATAGGTTTGCCATCGCGGGTATAGGTCTCCTGGTTGAGCAAGGGGGTTGGACTAGAAGACCTCCAAGGTCCCTTCCAACTCAGTTATTGATAATCAAGCAGAAAAGTTTCCATAGATTGTAAAAGAGGGAAGAATCAAGTTCACATCCTCCATTGGGTTTCCTGGGATCTTTCATAATAATTCTGTTATAAGTGGACACAGATAGTCCTCAATTTATGACCACAATCGAGTCCAACATTTCTGGTGTGAGACATTTGTTAGGTGAGCTTTGCCCCATTTTATATCCTTACTTGCCTCAGTTGTTAAGTGAATCATTGAGGTTGATAAGTGAGTAATCTGGTTATTAAATGAATCTGGCTTCTGACTTTGCTTGTCAGAAGGTCACCAAAGGGGATCACACAGCAACGGTCATAAATACGAACCAGTTGCCAAGCCTCTGAATTTTGATCATGTGGCTGTGGGGATGCTAGAAAAGTCATCACTGTGAAAAACAGCCCCAAGTCACTTTTTTCAGTGCCCTCGTAACTTTGAACGGTCACTAAATGAACTGTTGTAAGTCGAGGACTAACCACCCTGTTTCCCTGAAAATAAGTCCCAACTGGAAAATAAGCCCCAGCATGATTTTTCAGGATGCTCATAATATAAGCCCTACCCCCAAAATAAGCCCCAGTTAAGATTGTCAGCCAGAAGGACACACTGAAACTGTATTTCCCCCAAAATAAGACCTAACCAGAAAATAAGACCTAATGGAGCAAAAATTACTATAAGACTCAGTCTTATTTTCGGGGAAACACAGTACCTGTATTTTTTTGCCTATCACTATTGGGTAATTATTCAGATGTACATATGGTAAGTAGATGTCAGGCTTAGTAGCACATTTAGGATCAAATGAGTTCGATCTTGAAAACCAAAATATAATAATTACTGCAGGAATTTATCGGAAGCTAAACATTTGATGAAAGAAAGGAAACTGTAAGGTGCACTATTCCATTGCCTGTGTTGGTTATATACTGTACAATTCACTTACTTTACTTATAGTACTGAGCGTGCTGGATAAGGAGCTATCCAAATCAATACTTCCAGCAGCGTCCTGTAGGCTCTTACTTTTATTTCCCTGCCAAGAAAATCCTCATATTATTATATGTATTTAAAAATATACAGATATACAGTCCATATATAAAGAAGTATGAAAATTCATATAAAAGACATTTCTTCTAATGAATAAACTGTTACATTTAAAGATTCCACCCTGTTTCCCTCAAAATAAGACCCAGCTGGAAAATAAGCCCTAGTATGATTTTTTTCAGAGTACTCGTAATATAAGCCCTACCCCGAAAATAAGCTCCAGTTAAGCTTGTCAGCCAGATGGGCACATTTAGATCCATATTTTATCCAAAAATAAGACCTAACTGGAAAATAAGCCCTAATGCATATTTTGGAGCAAAAATTAATATAAGACCCAGTTTTATTTTGAAGGAAACATGGTAGCAGTGCTGTGATCTGTCAGGATTCCGGCAGTTACTCCAATTAAATCATGAGCCTCGAGCCACACTCCCAAAACTTGAAAGGATTTATTAGAAGTTAACATGTCAGCATTAGCCTGGGAGTAGCCGACTCTGAGATACGTAATTCACTGCTTCCCCTCCACCCCTCTGGGTATATCATCCAACAAAACATGTCCATAGCCAAGAGTCATCAATTATGCTCTCCAATTAGATTTTTTTGTGGCAGAAGCTCCAGTCATTTAATCAGTCTTTGAAGAAAATATGAATGGAATGTACTTTCAATTCCACACTGCCACCTGCTCTTTGAAACTCCCCCCCTTCTTTCTGTTGTCAACTATAAAACGTGTATACAAAATGTTTTATGAGTTGACATGATCATTATTAAATTTAATTTTGGGGATGAGCTAAGAATATAGGCTTATTATTACAGGTAATCTTCGTCTTATGACCCCAATGGATCCCAACATTTCCACTGCTAAGAGAGAGAGTTGTTGCCACAGTTTCTTACTACAGTTGTTGAGTTCTGCCCAGTTTTACGACCTTTCTTGCCACAGGTTGTTAAGTGAATTGCTGCAGTTTTTAAGTTAGCAACACGGTTGTTAAGTGAATTTGGCTTCTCCCCATTGACTTTGCTCATCAGAACGTCACCAAAAGATAATCATGTGACCCTGGGACACTGCAACTGTCATAAATAGTTGCCAAGTATCTGAATTTGGATCGCCTGTCCATGGGATACTGCAATGGTCATAAGTGTGAAAAATGGTCCTAAGTCACTTTTTTGGGTGCAGTTAACTTTGAACGGTCACTAAATGAACACTGTTGTAAGTTGAGGACAAGCTGTACTGTACTTGCATTTTTCCCCTCTCTTGACATTTGATTTATAAGCCTGAAATATTGAAAATGACCAAATATTTGTCTGAATTCCCCTTAAAAGACTGGGCTGTGTATTCGCCGATGGAAACTCGTAGTATGTCATTCATTATTTCCTGTTCTGACCTAGGCTTCCCCAAGAAGCACTAAGCCGACTTTTTGTCCCAGAAAAACCCCTCTTATTAAACGAAGGTGAATTTTTTGCATTCACATTCAGCCAAAGGCCTGGCCAACAGTCTTTCAAGGGTGTCATTAGGAGCACAGACCTTATCTATCTTGGAGAGCTGCCAAGTAAATATTTCCAAACGCAGTGCTGACAAGGAAGGACTCAGCACAGAGTCTCTGAGATGCACAGACAGATCTTCACACTGCTGCAACGAAGGAATTGTTTCCTGCAAAATCCCCCTCCCCTTTTGCTTCTCTTTTAATCCCTATGGGAGGGGCCTTCACCATGTCTTAACTCAATGCTTAATTACCACTTATATGTGCCCCAACCCTCTCTAACAATATGCACCACATCAATACATGAAAAAAGCCATTTCCATCCGCGCAGTTCTTTCAGGATCTATCCTTCAGCCCATAGTTGTTTCAAAATCCATCCTGCAGCCCGCAGTTGCTTCAGAATCCATCCTGCAGCTCACAGCTCTGCTTCAACACCATTGGCTACCTTCAACACCATTGGCTAGCACACAAGCAGCAATACAGATCTGGTGTCTGCAGAGCTAAGGTGATATTCTTCAACTTTGCCCCCAATGTCCATTTGCTGCAAAGTGTGTTTGGAGCTGATGGGATCAGTAGCGAACTCGGAGCCCAACAGTTCACCTGTGGCCTTTCTCACATGTCAACCCTGAGTTCATAATTCTTCTTTTCTTTTGGCAGCTCTGCGCATGCGCAGGCTGGGAACTGGCTCCAGCTGCTCCCCCGCCTCACTGCTGTCTGACTCCAAAGGCAGCTGATGACTATCAGACTGTCCTGGCCCCATCTCTGCCTCTGATGCAGAGCCCTCGTCCGAGCCTTCCTCAGCCTTCAGGACTGGCCCAGGTTCCTCCCCAACCTCCTCACTGTCCGATTCTGCTGTCAGCTCTGCCAGCCGCTGGCGGGCCACAACATTTCCCTCCTTTTAAACACATATCCAGGTGCGCGCTTAGTGGTTTCGTTTTAAACACAGTTGTTTATTTTAGTGCAAAAATACATTTTTCATGACGCGGAGGTCAACGCCCCCCAACACAGCAACGGTTGCATGTCAAGAGATTCAAAAGAGACTTACCCGAGATAAAATATTTTCCAAGGATTCGGTAAGCGACCTCTTGGCTTTGTTCTTCAGCACGTCAAGCTTGAACCGACTTGTGCTGTTTGGCATTTCGTTTCCCATGGCTTCTCCAGTGGACTGGCCCGTCTAGGACGTTAAGGTAACAAATGCGTTTGAAAAAAGAAAATAAAGATAAATCAACAGGAACCCCTTCCCAAAATAATAATAATAATGATGATAAAAGTGTTCGCTCCCAGGGGGGACATTTTTGTAACAGAGAAACAGGGACCTGCTCAAAAAGATAAAAGACTTCAGAATATCCTCCAGATAGTTTAATAATAATTTGTTCCCATTTTCTTGGCAACCGTTTGGCACTGTTATACAATCAGCAGCAGCAATGGTGGGATTCAAATAATTTAACAACTGGTTCTCTGCTCTAATGACCGGCTGGGTGGGTGGGGCCATGGTGGACATGGTCAGGGGTGTGATAGGCGGGGCTTGGCCTCCTGAAACCCCCTGGGAGCAAAAAACGGGCTGCAGGGGTACTGCATCACACCTACAACCCCGTGCCCATTTTGGGGCCTAGTAAGCCTCCCTGTAGCCTCCTGGGAGCAAAAACGGGCCGTGGGGGGACTCCTGGAAGGGGAGGGGAGGGGCAGGACCAGCCAGAGGTGGTATTTGCCGGTTCTCCAAACCAGTTAAAATTTTCACTACAGTTACACCAGAAGGCATCCGAACCACCTGAATAGCACCTCTGATCAGCAGCAGGCCTGATCTGTGAGGCCTGGTTACAACTGTCCAAAGTCATAGGGCAGCTCTACCACCCCTCCAGCTTAAATTTTTACCCGTGCACCCTGGAGTGGGTAGGATCTTAATTAGGGCTTATTTTTTTTGGGGGGGGTAGGGCTTATATTGGTCGCACGTGTAAAAATCAAGCTAGGACTTACTTTCAGGGTAGGTCGTATTTTCGGGGAATCCGGGTATGATTGAATAACATAATGAGGATTACTTAAAATGGACAAATGTGATAGAGATTATTAATACTGTTATAAAACAAATATCGGAAAAAGAAAACTACAGACCTGTTTAACTTCCCCAAGGTGAACATGATCCTTCTGTTTTTCTTCATACATGTTTCTCAGGATAGAGATGATGAGCTCATTCTCCTTCTGTTCATTTCTTGGCCTTATTTTCTACCAAAGGGGAAAAAAAAATAAAGAGGAGAGCTTAATCCCTTTAACTCGTTGCATCACCAAATTGCTGCAAACACAGGTAGTCCCCGACTTAACAACAACTTGCATCATTGAGTGACCATTCAAAGTTACGCTGAAAAAGCACCAAAAATGGGGCTTGTGTCTATGTTCCACACTTACAACTTTTGTAAGCATCCCCATGGTCATGTGATCCAAACTCCAGCGCTTGGCAGCTGACTCCTATTTGTGACAGTCCTGGGGTCACAATGATTCCTTTTTGTGACGTTCTGATGAGCAAAGTCAATGAGGGGAAGCCAAATTCACTTAACAACCGTGTGACTAACTTAAAAACTGCAGGGATTCACTTAACAACTGGGGCAGGATACGTGTCAACCAAAAAAATACTTCTTTGGTCTTTTTAGTTGCCAAAGGGAGTGGGGAAAGTAGTGCATTCCTGAAATGCTTCAGATAATTGCTAGGTAGCTGAAGCTTTTGGCGCGCAAGATTATTACTGGAGAGCATGATTGATGACTCTTGGCTATGGATGTGTCCCATTGGAGAATATACATCCAGGGGATGCGGGGGGAGACCAGGGTCAAGGGTGAAATGAATGATGTATCTCGGAGTCGTCTGCACCCAGGTAACGCCAACATGATCACTCCTAATAAATCTATTTTTTTACTCTGATACAAATAGAGACTTATGATTTGAATGGGGGTGGTTTGTCGGAGCCTTGACAGTAGATTGTAAAATGGAGCAAACCTCCTTTAACAAATGTTTCACTTCGCAACATACATTTCGGGCTCAATTGTGGTTGTAATTCAAGGACTACCTATACCAAAAAAATGACTTGCCCACATCAATTTCACAATATACAGCTGGAGTTATGAAACAATTTGTGTTAAGTAGCTTTTTATCCTGTCATTCAGAGAAGTGAATGGCCAAGCAAATAATCCTTACTTCTAAAGGCAACATTTATTTGATTGTCTCCAAAAACATATAACTGTAATCACATGCCTGTTATTTCTAAATTTTTTCCTACGTCCTCTATGGACCATCAATGCTGCCAAAATTTGCATCAATCGAACATAAAGCAAAAATGTTTTGGACACTTTTTTTTCCCTTCCAAAAACCTAAAAACTATTTTGAATTTTTTTAAAAAAACATATGGACAAATCTGAGATGACATATGGCTTAATCTCGCTGAATTCTATAATCAACCAACACTGTTTAATTCTGGGCCAGCAATTTCCATTGATTTTAATGCAACTCCTGCTAAGAGGCACAAATTAGGACCACAAATTAGAAATTGTATTTTTTCTCCACTGAAAAAAATAATATAATGGCAATTACCTGAACTTCCTCAAAAATCGAAGCTTGCTCCTGGTTATTCAGTGCTGTTAAATGTTTTTGCAATTCCAACTTAGTTTTAGAAGGATGCATCCCTAGCAAATAAACACATCAACATTAAGTCAGCATCATACCTTTGAGATAATATTTGGTCACTGGAAATTCACAAAGCTGTGCTGTGGATGGATGAAACAATTTGCTCTTTGGTCTCGGGATGATAGCAGCAAATTAAGATTTACATTTGTTTTGCCCCCAAGACAACCATATCTATAAAGGTAAAGGTTCCCCTTGCACATATGTGCTAGTTGTTCCTGGCTCTAGAGAGGTGGTACTCATCTCCATTACAAAGCCGAAGAGCCAGCGCTGTCCGAAGACGTCTCCGTGGTCATGTGGCCGGCATAACTAAATGCCGAAGGTGCATGGAACACTGTTACCTTCCCACCAAAATGGTTCCTATTTTTCTACCTGCATTTTTTACATGCTTTTGAACTGCTAGGTTGGCAGAAGCTGGGACAAGTAATGGGAGCTCACTCCACTATGCGGCGCTAGGGATTCAAACTGCCGAACTGCCAACCCTTCTGATCGACAAGCTCAACATCTTAGTCACTGTGTCCCTTCCATTATACCAGGGTGCAATTATACGCACACTAAAAATTAAACAAGCTTTTTTTAAAAAAAAAGTCCCAATGATATATCTATTGGCTAACTCCCAAAGGTATCCAAGAAACACATCAACCAACCTGGATAATTCTTACCTTCTATCTTTTCACAAAGCTTATGAAGAATTTGCATAGGACATTCATCACAGAACTGCAGTTGGGCTTTGAAATTTTGCTGGCTGGCTGCCACACTGAATGCCTGTTTCAAGGTCATCATGATCTCGTCCACCTAAATGAGCGAGAGAGAGACAGAGACACAGAGACACAGATAGAGAGAGACAGACACACACACACACACACACAAACACACACACACACACAGAGAGAGAGAGAAACAGACACAGAAAGAGAGAGGGAGAGGGAGAGGGAGAGAGAGAGAGAGAGAGAGAGGTCAAAGTTCTGGATTTTTCTGCTGTTCTAGTCCTTTTGCTACCTTTTGAGCCATGGTGGCGCAGTGGTTAGAGTGCAGTACTGCAGGCTACTTCTGCTGACTGCTGACTGCCTGCAATTTGGCAGTTCAACTCTGACCAGGCTCAAGGTTGACTCAAGGTTGACTCAGCCTTCTGTCTTTCTGAGGTAGGTAAAATGAGAACCCCAAATTGTTGGAATCTCAAAATTGTTGGTTAGAATGCCGTATTGCCGGCCAACTCTGCCTACAGTCTGGAGTTCAATCCTGATTGGCTCAAGATTTACTTCGCCTTCCATCCTTCTGAGGTGGGTGAAATGAGGACCCAGATTGTTGGGGGCAATATATTGACTCTAAAACGCTTGAAGAGGGCTGCAAAAGCACTGTGAAGCTGTATATGTCTAAGTGCTATTGTTATTTTCCTTCCTTCGTTCCTTCGTTCCTTCCCTCCCTCCCTCTCTGTGGTTAGAGTGCAGTACTGCTGGCTACTTCTGCTGACTGCTGGCTGCCTGCAATTTGGCAGCTTGATTCTCACCAGCTCAAGGTTGACTCAGCCTTCCATCCTTCCAAGGTGGGTAAAATGAGGACCCAGATTGTTGGGGGCAAGAGGCTAACTCTGTAAAACCGCTTAGAGAGGGCTGTACAACACGGTGAAGCGGTATATGAGTCTAAGTGCTATTGCTACTTTCAAGTTCTTACCAGAGCTTCATCTGTACATTGAAATACGTAACAGACAAAATGGAAGCCTCTGTTTTTGGAAGGCTCTCTGCAGATGAATCCAAAGTGATCCACGTGACAAATTCCCTGGAAGACAAATCATTGCATCCAAAGGTTTGTAAAGGAATGAGTAGAAACAGCTTTATGTTGTCTGCATGTTGAGTCAAGGCAAATGGATTTTTCTTGCTCCTTTGAACAGAAGCTAAAGAAGCTACCATACTGGGATAAACACTAAAACATTTCAAAACCAAAGAAAAGAAAAGGAAAGTCCGGCTGCCACGACTCAACGTCCAGACAACTCTCCCAGGATGACTGAGAATCTTCCATCGACTGTGATGACCCACGATGTGGCACAAAGGCAACACAGTCAAATAAGCACGAAATGTCCCTTTAATACCATCAACTTTGCCCCCAATGTCCAGGTTACCTTCAGCTGGAGAAAAAAAACTCCCTCGCTGCAGTAATTAACTGGACAGGGCAGGAGAAGGAATTACAGACTTGAAAGCCCAGCAAAACACACACAATTGGGAAGATGTCAGGAACCCAGGTAAGCCTCGACGATATTAGATAAATTCTTGATTTGCTCCCAACAATTTGCTGTGTGCAGCTTCCCTTTTTAAACACTGTGTTCCCAACTGCAGCTAATAAAGGGAATCAGGGCCCTTTTCTTCCCCGTAAGCCACGCAACTCACGTTGCTCCCTTCTCCATTCCTCCCTGCGTGCCCTAGGATAAAGAGGGGGTGGGCCTGGATCTTCCTCTGAATTCCCTCTCCCTTGCTTTACCTCTCCCCTGCTCTGCTCCAACCGGCCTTTGCCCTTCCCCAGTTTCTTCCACAGCCAACAGAGCCACACTCCCACTCCCTGTCAGCTGCACAGCCTCCCCCTCCAAATCAGATTCCGACAGGGGCATGATACTGACATTTTCTCATAATCTTTTTCACGTAACATTCAACGAGGGTTGAGCTGCCTTTATAAAAAGGGGGGGCAACTCTCAAAATCGTTTCCTTCATTTGTTTTGCAGAAAAATCAAAAGAGTACTATAGAATCAAAGAATCACAGAGTTGGAAGGGACCTGGGAGGTCATCTAGCCCAGCCCCCTGCTCAACCAGGAGAGTCTACTCCAAATCTTAGCCTCTACCTAGGGATCGAACTCACAGCTTCCTGATTATGAGGCAAAATGCTCTGAGTGAACAATTCCACCAAAGGTGTACGGGTAGACCTTGGTTTACGACTGCAGTTGAGCCCCAAATGCCCGTGGCTAAGTGAGACAGTGGTTAAGTGAATTTTTACCCTGCTTTTTGACTTTTCTCGCCCCGGTTATTAAGTGAATCGTGGCACTTGTTAACTAAGTTACACGGTTGTTAAGCGAATCTGGATCTCCCCATTGCTCCCAATTTTTGTTATGTTTTTACGTTTTTCTTGAACAGCAGCTCTGGGATAAATCAGGTTTTAAGACTAATGATTCTCCTGAAAGGAAAAAGGAAGTAATACAGATAATTTTTCACTGCTGCTATGTTAAGATAAGAGAATACTGTCCAGAAATCTTGTGGCTAAGCCTCCAAACGAAGAGGCAGATTGTAGCATCTGCCTTTCTTTATCAACAGAGATACACGGTGTAATATTTTCTTCCACTGTTTTTTTTAAGGTTTTTATTTTATTTAAAATTTATACATTTCATCTTCCATTTAACGGTGTGTCGTCTGGGTAGTGTTGTGGTTTGCAGACAGCCTGTGCAGATGGCAGTGGAATTGGACAGTGGGGAAGAATGGGGACCAGTCTGGGAGTTTGGGGAGGACTCAGATGAAGGTCCTGCATTCAATGCAGAGATGGGGCCAGGACGATCTGGGAGTGGGGGGGTGCCTCCAGAGCCTCCAGAGTCTGGCAGCAGTGAGGCAGAGGACCCAGGGGAGCCTATTCCCAGTACACATGCTCAGAGCTGCTAGAAGGCGAGAGCAGCTGAAACAAAAGGAGTGACTCGGGAATAAGGCTGGGAGGTGATTGCCCCTCCCCTAAGGTATAAAGGTCAGGCCAAGATGATGAAACCTTTGCAGGAAGCAAAGTCGTTTGTTCGGTTCAGATTCATTCTTGAAGCTCTTTTCGGTTGTTGTTTTTTTCTAGTTCATTGGACACTTCTGTTATTGGTAGCACTTCACAAGAAAGAAAGGTGGGTGCTTATCTTGAGGGACTGTTTGAGATTCATTACTGGCAGGGAATGAAAATAATTCTCAGTGTTGCAATAAAACAAGGCTTGTTTTAAAATAAGCGTGGGCATAATTACGGTCTCAGAAGCCTTGGTCAGAACAGGTACAAATACCTTGTACAATAACAATTAAAATT
The DNA here is from genome assembly GCF_049901735.1 of Notechis scutatus. NCBI lineage: Eukaryota > Metazoa > Chordata > Lepidosauria > Squamata > Elapidae > Notechis > Notechis scutatus. The sequence goes on from NC_142012.1 coordinate 54,486,607, forward strand.
ACAACCATATTCATTACTTTGGCATTAATTTTCTGTTCTTATTAATATACATAATATCTCTTATCACTATAACACTCCTCTTCTTAACATATTTAATTTTATTAACCTATTTTCTATATTTCACTAATCTATTGGCTATTTCTAGCTTTCATATTTTTTTCTCTAGCCATTGATAAAATAGTTCCCATATCTTAATAGTATTCAGTTTGGTCCTGTGCCAGAAGTTAACCATTAAATGAATTGGGAGTAGGAAAAATTAGATTTTATTTCCAGCTGGCCTGGAAAAAAAAAACAAAAATCAAAGCAGAATTTGACCTTGAGGGCAAGTGGTTGAGGGCTGACTCAGAAATATTCCCTGACAAAGTAAACAATCTCAAAGAAACTCCTTCTAAATTTATGGCAGACTTCCTTTAGAAATAACCATTCTGGTATTTATGCTAACTTAAAAGTTTCTTTTAGCATTATTGGCCGCCAAGCCATTTAGCATTAGGGGATTTCCATGGAATTGCATCATTTGCATCTTTTTTTTTTTTTTGGACAATTTGGAAAAAAAAAAACCAGCTTCATAAAATGGGGGCTTTATTTGTTAATTGTTTTAAACAAATTACAAACTAAATTATGAACCAATTATAACCCCAACAGAGGCCAACGTTTCTGTTGCTAAATGAGACAGTTGGGCAGTGAATTTTGCGGCCTTTCTTGCTAAGCGAATCACTGCAGTTGTTACCTCAGGAAGATGGCCGTTAAGTGAATCAGGCTTCCCCATTGATTTTGCTTGTCAGAAGGTCGCAAAAGCGGATTGCCCAGGATGCTGCAGCTGTCATAAATAGGACGCAGTTGCCAGAGGTGGGATTCAAATTTCTTAACAACTGGTTGTATGGGCGTGGACTAATTTGTGGGCATGGCTTGGTGGTGATGTCACTGGCTGGGCATGGCTTGTATGCAAATATTATAAATATTTATGTAAATATTGAATTTATTATTAAAAAAGAGCAACTTTTACCTAAAATCAGGCAAAGCAGGCATGCAGATTGAGTTGCTCACAGAATCACAGATTCACTCAGAGATCTATCTTTCTGCCATCGGCTACCTGAGTCTGCACTGAAAAATAGAAGCTTCAGTCCTAAGGAAGGTTCAGCTCTGCTTTTAGATTATCTAGAAAGCAAGAAATCGGATGATTTCCTGCTTTCTAGCTAATCTAAATCTCCTGGCACAGCAGAACAGCTGATGGTCAGGGGAAAAATAACAACTTACCACATGCAGGCAAGTTTGATGGCGCACATGCCAGGTAAGGAATGAGTGGGCGGGGAGGGGAGGGGCCAGCCAGTGGCGCAATTTGCTGGTTCTTTGAACTGAGCAGAATTGTAACAACTGGTTCTATAGAACTATAGATTCTACCAGGTAGAATCCCACCCCTGGCAGTTGCCCCAGTGTCTGGATTTTGATCATGTGACCATGGGGATGCGGCAACAGTCATAAGTGTGAAAAAAAGTCATAAGCCAATCTTTTCAGTGCCACTGTAACTCCTTAACAGTTTGCTTAACGATTGTTTGAAGTTACAGGGGCACATGAAAAAAGTGACTTACGACCGTTTTTCACAGTTACAACCTGGCAATATCCCCATGACTATGTGATCAAAATTCAGACTCTTGCCCATTGGTTCATACTTATAACTGTTACTTAACAACCGGGTTACTAAATTAAACTATTATCTGCACTGATTCACTTAACAAGTTGAGCAGGAAATGACATAAAACGAGGGGGGAAAAAAACCTCACTTAACAAAGGTCTCCCTTCATAACAGAAATGTTGGGTTTGTTAGGGATAACATTGTTTACCCTAACTGGTTTGGGTAAAAAATAATAAACACACATTTACCTGTCTTCCTATCTGACTTCGCTGTACATTCTGTTTAGTTTGTTTTCCTTAACACCCGTTGGGGAATCCAGGCTTAAGAGGGTTCAATTGTGGTCATAAGTCGAGGACTACCTGTATAAGACTGTAATCAAGTGGCTTGTCAACTCATAAAATATTTCTATGGTCTTTTTAGAGTTGCCAACAGAAAGGGAGGAGGGAGCAGTGCGACAGCTTGCAAACCGAAAGGGCATTCCATAAGTGTTTTCAAACTAACTAACAAAGTAACTAGGTGACCGAAGTTTCTGCCGTGCAAAATCCTAACTGGAGAGCATGATTGATGACTCTTGGCTATGGATGTGTCCCATTGGAGAATATGAATTACGATACACCCAGGGGGTGGGGGAAACCAGGATCAAAGGTGACAATAAATTATGTATCTCAGAGTTGGCTACACCCAGGTAGTGCCGGACATATTAACTCCCAATAAATTGTTTTGAATTTTTGGAAGTTTGGCTCGAGACTCCTGATTTAAATGGGGTATCATGCCCCTGTTAGAATCTGACTCCGAGGGAGAGGAGGAAAAGCCGACAGGGAGTAGAAGTGTGGTTCCAGAGGTTGCGGTGGAAACTGGGGAAGGGCACAGGCCAGCTGGGCATTCAGAGGAAGACCCAGGCCCGTCCCCTCTTTATCTTCAGGTACACAGAGAGGAGCATATAAGGAAGAAGCGTGAATGGCGTGGTCTATGGGGGAGGAAAGGGCCTTAATCCCCTTCGTGGGCTGCAGCTGTGAGGACTGTTTAAAAGGACAAACTGCACATGGGTCAGTGCTGGAAGCAAAGCGTGAAAATATTTCTGATCTGTCAGTTCTTATCTGAGTTCTGGCATCCTTCCCAGTATGTGTATTTCGATATCTGCGGACGTCTGCAAGCCCTTATCCTGCCTTGTCTCATTAATTCTTCAGTGTGGTTTGGGTTGTTTTTTTCTATTTACATTTATATGTATTTTGAGTTTGAACGGAAGTTTCTCCAGTTGAAGGAATTAAAGGGACTTCACCTGTTTTTGTGACTTTGTTGCTTTTGTATCCCACCCTGGGTCATCACACGGGGTTAAGTGTCAGAATCCTGACATGGCCATTAATTAAACACGAAACAAAAATCCAATCACAATGACCATGATGATGATAATAACAATGCATGAAAATCAATCAGACAAGAGAACAAGAAAAAGGAAAAAAAAGGAATTCAAATGTGGATACCTGGGAGCAAAAGGATATTTCTTTAAAGCTTTTCTCAATAACTACTTTTTTGGTTTCGGGACTTATGATGTAAACTTCAGACTGCCCAATCTGAAAACAATAAAAAAACAATATCAATAATGCAGCCACAGTATTATTCCCATTATTGTGCTCAGCATTTTTAAGTCGGTACGCCTGAAGCATTCTGCATTAATATGGATGCAAGGAAGGAAGATTTTTATACACTCTTTAATGCAGTATTGAAAAAAAAAATCGAATTTTCCAATGTCAAAACATTGATGAAGCCGATGAAACAAATGCCGCCTGATCATGTTTGGGAAGGATAAAAAAAAAATGAGGCTTGCCAATTTTGTCCTCTCTGCATTGGCGTGTATAAGTACGCAAAGAAGACCGTTGGCATTGTGACTTTGCAAAACTGCAGTGGAGTTATTTCCCTTAAGCTCAGCCTCTAAATTTCCCCCCCATCTTGACATGGTTTCCTGAAGCAAACTTAATCTTAAATAGTTTGAAGGATTAGCAGACTAGACATCCGGTTAATATAAATTAACGCTTTGGTGCAAAAACTCAACGTTACCAGGGAGGTTTTAGCTATTATGCAAACTGCTTTAAGGGCATATAAAGTGAATGGAAAAAACAGACACCTGTTGGAAATAACACAATTGTACAGGTATCCATATTCCAGGCTGCGATTTTGGACAGCAACTTTTTGAGCCACGTGTTGCTAGGCAACTGTAGATGTCAGTAGTCTGAAGCAAGCAGGCTCGGAGACATTACCTCATAATCTGTGAAGCATTTTTTAATGGGCTAGTTTTACTCTCTGCCGCTTCATTTTATTTGGAAACTCTGCATCGGGGTTACATGTGTTAAAGCTTGCAGGCAATTGCACACTGGGCTGAGTTGTGACAAAGCTCTGAAGGGCCCATTAAGTGGGAACTGCTCTCTAGAGCAAAGAGCTTGTATGTGATGGAACTAGTAAGTAATTTAATGCTCTACTGTGTTTTCCCAAAAATAAGACCCTGCCTTATAATTTTTTTTTAAAACCAAAAACGTCACCAGGTCTTATTTTCAGGGGAGCCATCCACTGACTAACCTCACTTGCATCGTCACCCCAGGCCTCCTTTTTGCTATCAGAAGCCTTCTGGAACAACTTCTTCTGCGGCCGGATCAATCCAGAGCTTTGTTATCAGCTCCAGAGGCCTTCAGGAAAGCCTTGCCGGCTGCAGAAGAAATGGGCCAGCGAGGCAGGTGTCGGGGTGTGCGAGGCCTGGCTACAACTGTCCAAAGGTAAGTAGTAGGGCAGCTCCACCCCACTATCCCCACCCTAGCTTAATTTTTACCCGTCCACTCTGGAGTGGGTGGGATCTTAATTAGGGCTTATTTTGGGGGTAGGGCTTATATTGGGCACACGTGTCAAAATCAAGCTAGGACTTACTTTCAGGGTAGGTTGTATTTTTGGGGAAACAGGGTATTGTAGAATCAGGGTGTTCTCTGAGCTTGGTTATCTTCTTGCAGACGTTTCATTACCAAGCTAGGTAACATCATCAGCGCCACCAAGAAAACCACCAAGATCAGAGAGCACCAAGGACCGCCTCAGTTCAACCCTGAGCTGGAAATAAAAATAAAAAAAATAACATTTCCCGAATGGATTCTATCACAAACTAGAACAATTGAATACCATACCATATAAAGCATACCATATAAATCTGTAACCTCAAAAGCATCAACACTGACAACAGTCCCCACATTTAAAACACGGCTTTGGCAGCCAAGATGGTATAATGGAATGAAAAGATCTGGGTGAATTGCAAGATTACATGGACCTTTTGGGGAGGGATGCTCTATTTGATAGGATTCTAACTCAAGATCCTCTCCCATCCTAGTTATCTGACATATTTCATCACTGACTCTTAGAAGAGGTGATTAGATTGGTACAAAGCAACAGAAAACAACTTAGGAGTTTGTGCAGGAGAACCATCATCAAGCATAACCATTGCTGGAATTGGGTATGTCTGGTTTAATGAAAAGAAGGACCAGGTGTGACATGATAGCAGTCTTCCAATATCTCAGGGGCTTCCCCAAAGAAGAGGGAGTCAAGCTGTTCTCCAAAGCACCTGAAGGCAGGACAAGAAGCAACGAGTGGAAACTAAGCAAGAAGAGAAGCAACCTAGAATTAAGAAATTTCCTGACAATGAGAAGAATTAACCAGTGGAGCAACTTGCCTCTAGAAGTTGTGGGTGCTCCAACCTTGGAAGTTGTTAAGAAGAGATTGGACAACCATTTGTCTGAAATGGTGGAGGTTTTTCCTGCCTGAGGAGGGATTGGACTAGAAGACTTCAAAGGTCCCTTCCAACTCTGTCATTCTATTCTATTCTTCTAAAATCAAGGCCTCCTTATTTGACCCAACATGGTTGATTCCTCATAAGTAGGGACAGTTGCCAGTTGCCCAATAAAGAAGGAAGTGTAAGGTCAGAAGTGTTTTCTCTTTGTTACACCATAACCCATTTCCTTAAACTGAAAAAAAAAATGATACATCCATTCCAGGAAGCCATGGTAGTTACAAAGCTTCATACTTAAGGTCAGCATGACCTCCATTTAATCTTCTAGAGAAGACCCTCCTTCTAGGTAATGAAATTTCCCTGGAATCTACTAGGATCGATCCCCCAGTAAGCATGCACTGAATCTCTTTTTACATCCCAGAGAAGAAAACAGTAGCTTCGTGTGGGAAAAACACGAAAGGAGAAACGTTGCTAAGTTGAGCCAATGTGAATCCTCCCCCAGGTGGAATCGTAGAATGATAGAATGCTTGGAGGTCTTCTACTCCAACCTCCTGCTCGAGGTAAGGGTCTTTATGCCATCCGGGACAAACGTGTTCTGACCCAGGCTTCCCAAAAGTACGAAGCTGACTCCTCGTCCTGATAAAACTCCCTTTTATTTAGGTTAAAGGGAATTCCTCTCCAGCAAAGTCCTGGCCCACAGTCTTTCAAGAGATTTCATAACCACAGACCTTTATCAGGCTTGGAGAGCTGCCAGGCCGATATCTTTCAAACGCCACTCTGTAGCAGACAATACTTGGCAAGAAGTAGGAACAGATCTTCACCCTCGTGAATTGAACTAATTGTCTCCTGTCAACACCACTCCCCTTTCGCTCCTCTTTATTCCCTATGGGAGGGGCCATTCACCATCCACCTGTTCCTTAGCTGTTCCCTTCTTCCGCCAGCTCTGCACATGCGCACACTGGGATCAGCTCCAGCTGTTCTTCTGCCCCACTGATCTCCAACTCCAAAGGCAGCTGTTAACTGTCAGACGGCCTTGGCCCCATCTCTGCCTCCAATGCAGAGCACTTGTCTGAGCCTTCCCCAGACTCCAGGACTGGCCCATGATCCTCCCCAACCTCCTCACTGTCTGAATCTGCTGCCAGCTCTGCTGGCTGCTGGTGGACCACAACAAAATGGTTGTCCAATCTTTCCTTGATTTCCATTGATTAATTGTTCTCACTGCCAGAAAATTCCTCCTTCACTCCAGATTGGATCTCTTCTTCTGAGGAGCTTCCACCTGTTACTTCTCGTCCTTTCCTAGGCTGCTATGGGAAGTAAATTGATGCCCTCTTCCCTGTCCTTCAAGGATTGGAAGACCCTACCATACTAAGCCTTCTCCTTCTTTGGCTAAACATAACTAGTTCTATCTATATACTGTATATTTCATCTACACCAACTATATAGATGGTATATATGCCTCCGCCTCCTTGTTCTCTGCTCTACCCATTGACCTTACTTTCTTGGTAATCATACTGATATTCTTGTTATGTTTCTTTTCATTGTTTCTTTTATTAGTTTTTCACACTCTTTTCATTGCTTCATTTTTATTGAGGTGGTGCTCTCTGTTTTCTTGCAGATGTTTCATTATCCCAACTGGTCAGGTATAGCACTGATGATGTTACCTAGTTGATTGCCTCCTTTCCTTCTGTTACCTTTCCTTTCCTTCCCTTTTGTTTCCTTCCCTTCCCTTTTATTTCCTTCCCTTCCCTTCCATTACTTTTCCTTCCCTTCCCTTCCCCTTTCATTTCTTTCCCTTCCCTTCCATTACCTCTCCTTCCCTTCCCTTCCCCTCCTTTCCACGATTTCATGAATTTGCAAAGAACAAAGAAAATTGTCAGTGCAGACAAAAATGGAAAGGAAACCAGACAATGGAAGACTATCTGGGTTTATTTGCTTGCGTGAAAAGCGCAGAAAGATTGTGAGAATCCGGGAAAGGAATGGCACAGAGGGCAGCAGGCGAATTAGCAGTTAATTTATTTGAGAAACAGCTACTCAACTTAGCCTGGGAAAAACTTCCTGAGAAATTACTTGAAATGACACACATGGACTCTGCCTTCATTAATTCACTCTAAAAAAAGACTGGAAAACTCCTCCTGAAATCTCCAAGATTAGGCAGCTAGCCCAGACTACAAGTTACAGGCCACCGTCCCAACGGATGATGGGTTGAATTCGACTGCAAGGAGGATGGCAAGATGTGGGCCTTTTTGATTCTAAACCGCCTCCAGAATTACTCCCTTCTCAATTATCTGCAGCATTTCAGTGACTAGCAATACAATAACTAAGCAAGAAGAAGGCTAAGCAAACAAAATTAGGGTGTTTTTTTTTACCGTGAACAACATAATCCGGTTCCCAGCAATATCTGTCGGCTGTACATTTTGTCCCTGGATAAACTGACTTTTTAAGTTGAGAGAAACAACATCATCTTCATCCAAGGATCGGGCCAGGCTGTGGCTCTTCAGGCTCCAGCTCTGCACATCCCTTTTCAACGCAAAAGAAGGGAGGCCGGGCTGAGAGTAAGACTTCCTCAAGGGCTTCGCGGTCTCTTCTTCGCTCGCCGAAGATTGGAAGACGGAGCGGAATTTGTCACTTAGGGAAAAGCCACTGGAGTGATCGGCGCTGTCATTTTGACGGGGCAGGTCCAGGTTTTTGGTATCACTCACATCGTTGAATTTCTCGATGCATTCATCGATGAAGGCCGGAGGGGCGTTTTTGTGTGCGACCGTCACCCGGCCGCAAAACAGCACCTCAAACTTCTTGCTGAAAGGATCTTCAGGTTGGCTCTGAAAGTCTTCCTGACGAGAGATCTTCCCTGCTTGTCTGATGGTGCTGATAATCTCAGGCACCTGCAAAAAAATATATATATATATAGATACAGAATATAAAATAAAGATAAAATATATGCTTGTTTTCAGAGAGGAGGAAAACAGGAACAAAAAAACACAGCAGAAAGCGAGAGGGAAGAGTGTCAGAATTGCAATTCTTGGGAAATAAAACAAATTAAAATGGTCCATGAGGGCGAACCTATGGCATGTGTGCCACAGGCGGCATGCAGACCAATTTGCGTGGGCACACTAGCCCCAGCCAAACTTACTTGCACTGCGCATGCGTGTGCCTCATAGCTGATTTTCGGCCCGTTTGGGGCCTTTATCGCCCTCCCGGAGGCTCGAGGGAAGCCTCTGCAGCCTTGGGAGGCCGAAAAATGGGCCCGTTTCGGCACTTCCAGTATTTCCAGAAATACCGGAAGTGTTGAAACCAGAAGTGCTGAAATTGGAAGTGCCAAAACGGGCCCATTTTTTGGCTTCCAAAGGCTGCAGAGGCTTCCCTCAAGCCCCCAAGAGGGCGAAAAAGGCCTCAAATGGGCCAAAAATCAGCTAGGAGGCGCGCGCATGCACATTGCAGGTAAGGGGGTGGGGGGGTTTGCACATGCATGCGCAGGGGCGGCGGGGTGCATTGCATCGTGGTTGCTGGCCCGTGCGCTATCGTGCACACGTGCGCTTTCAGCACATCACAACAAAAAGGCTTGCCATCACTGGTCTAGATGAATATATAAAGTAGTAAGATTGTTAAAAAATAAGATATATTAAATAATAGTTATAAGAAAATGTTATTATTGTTACATTGATAAGAAAAGTATTAAATATAATTGTAAGCACAAGATATATGTACCCAGTCGACACATGGTTGAAATAAAATGGAATTATTGTAAAATATAAAATAATTTTTTTTTTCGAAAAAAAAGGATTGCAATTCTTGACTTTGATTTGTCCTCCTGGAACAGCAAACCGAACTCCTGGACTTATGACCACAATTGAGCCCAAAGCTTCTGCTGCTAAAGGAAGACAGTTGTTCTGTGAATTTCCCTCTTTCTTGCCTCAGTTGTTAAGCGAATCACTTCAGTTCTTAAGTTAGCCACACGGTTCTTAAGTGAATCGGGCTTCCCCATTGACTCTGCTTGTCAGAAGGTTGTAAAAGGACATCATGTGACCCCTGGGACATTGCAAACCGTCAAAAATACGAGTCACTTGCCAAGTGTGTGAATTTGGATCCCATGTCCAATGGGAAGGCTGCAATGGTCGTAAGTGTGAAAAATGAGTCACTTTTTTCAGTGCTGTTGTAACTTTGAACGCTCATTAAATGAACCGTTGTAAGTCGAGGACCGCCTGTACTTTTCATGCCAAGTGTTTCATGCATTCAAAGAAGGAAAAATGGCCGTGTAGCATTTGTCCATTTAGGGTTGACATTTGTTTCTTTTCTGATAATACAAGTAGTTCTCAATTTACAATGGTGTGATGACCCAGGGCATGGCACAAAGGCAACACAGCCAGAGAATAAATATAAGTTACTTTATTAGCTCCAACTTTGCCCCCAACATCCCGGTTACTCTCTGGTCTGGAGAAAAACTCACCCACGAACCTGCAACAGCCTTTGGCTGCAGATACTTCAGTCCAAACCTTGTAAATAGAAAACTTCAAAACATAAATCTGACAAGGCAAAATAATCTGTCAGAACAAGATAAGGAGTTCCAGAAGTGAACACAGCAATAAATCAAACCAGTTGGGAGGATGCCAGGAACTCAGATAACAGCAGCCAACACTAGGTGAACTCAGTGTTTGTTCCTGACAACCACCCCTCCCATCTGTCTTTCCTTTAAACTCCCTCCCCAGGTGTGCCATGTGAAGGGAATCAGGGCCCTTTCCTCCCCCATAAGCCATGCAACCCACATTGCTTTCTTCTCTGTTCTTCCCTGCGTGCCCTAGGATGAAGAAGGGCGTGGACCTGGGTCTTCCTCTGAACCCCCTCTCCCTCGTTCTAACTCTCCCCTGCTCTGCCCAGCCTGACTTTGCCCTTCCCCAGTTTCCTCTACAGCCAATGGAGCCACTCTCCTGCTCCCTGATGGCTGTTCATCTTCTTCCCCCTCAGATTCAGACTCCGATGGGGGCACGACAAATGGTTTGTTTAGTGAAAATGAGTTTGTAGTTAACAATGGCCCTGAAAAAAATGACTTATGACCATTTTTCACACTTACAACCATCTTTCACACTTACGACCGTTGCAGCATCCCCATCATCATGGGATCCAAATCTGGATGCTTGACCACGGGTTCCAATTTATGACTGTTGCAGTGTTCCTGGGGTCGCGTCCAAGCAAAGTCAGTAAGGAAGCCTGATTCATTTAACAACCACGTTCCTCGTGGAACAACTGCAGTGATTCATTCAGCAACCATGGTACAAAAGGTTGCAAAACGGGCAAGCTTCACTTCACAGCTGTCTTGCTTAGCAACAGCAATTTTGTGCTCAACTGTGGTTGTAAGGCGAGGACACCCTGTTCATAGGACAGGATTGTGAAGGGATAAAGAGAGAAGAAGGCATGAAAATAAACTCCTTCTGGAGAAAGGGAAACAAATCTGATTTTTGCATGCCTCTTGATCCACACTGGGGAGGGGAAGGAGCTGCAAATAATAATATGGAGAAAGGAACCTAATAAGGTCATTTTATGGCTAACAGACATATTTCAGTAGAATTACTCAGAGGATCACCATAAGGGAAAGTACAATGACCTAAGAATGAAACAGGAAGAATTACCTCATTCTCAGAGTATAGTCTGTGGCTCAATTAGCCAACGTGGAGTTGAACTTTAAACGATTCACTTTTTTGAAAGTACTTTTTGAAAAGTAGAAGAAAACTTGTAATCTGTTATCTGGAAAGGCTTTCATATGACAAGCCACTATAGGGGTTACCAAAATGTGATTGTCTTCGTTTGCTTGTTTGACCAGCTATTTAGTAACAGTACATCTATATCTACCGGTTCTCATATATCAGTCTCTCATTTGTTGCCAAAAATGCTAGCCATCTCTGTTTATAATTCCATGTATCTTTGGGGGGCTTGGATGTTACTTAGCATTGGTGGGCCATCCCATCATCAAAAGTATTATCTAAGCCCATTCACCCATCTATCTGTTTCTATAGGCTTAATCTGGGGAGGATCTAATTCTATCATCCTATAAAACATGCTGCTATCACTCTATTGTTGGAGACGTTATATCATCTCTCATCCGCTATTATCTCTGTTTATAATTATGTATCATTTGTCTACCTATCATCCATCCATCATCTATTATCTATCTATCTATCTATCTATCTATCTATCTATCTATCTATCTATCTATCTATCTATCTATGTCTCTGTCACTCTATCTCTCTATCATATCTCTCTCTCTCTCTCTTATCTATCATCTCTCTCTATCATCTATCATCTCTATCTATCTATCTATCTATCTATCTATCTATCTATCTACATATCATCTGTCTGTCCATCCGTCCATCCATCCATCCCTCTCTTTCCCTGTCTCTATCAATCATCTACTTGTCTATTATGTATCATTACATATCATCTGTCTGTCATCCATCTCCCACCCTCCCTCCCCCGCTCTCTAAACCATCTATCTGTCTATCATTATGTATCATTACGTAACATCTGTCTGTCCTACCTACCTACCTACCTACCTGTCCTATCTCGATCAACCAGCTTTCTTTACAACCCTTTAATATTCAGCTCCTAATTATTTCTCCTACAGTCTTCAATTAATCTCTCACACCTCAGTTGTCATTCCTCATAGTACATACAGACCAGAACTTAAAACAATCACCAGTTAATTCTTCCATAATCAAATGTGATGGATTATTTTAAAATAGGAAGTAAGAAGACTGGGGATATTATTATTTCTGGAAATACACGGGGGGTTGTATTGTAAATTAACTTTCCAAATCCTCTTGAGAGCTTTATTTTACTGAGAGATACATACTAGATACAAAGTGTATAGACTTTAGGAAGGATTTCATATGGGAGAAATCAAATCTATTAGCTTCTTCTATCTTGTCTATATTTTGCAAAATTTTGTAACCCTACGGCTGAGAGTTTTTCATCTTATTTTATGATCCACAGGACGTATGCTTCAACATCACTCTAAGGGAACTTTTTAAACATCCCCCTATTCAAAATGTTTAATTCCTTTCCCTGATCTGTTCCCACCACAAAGATCAGACCTGTGAAGAATTATTTATGAGTTCTTACTCTGAAAGTGACGTAAATTTATCGGGACCTCCGTAAATAATTTGATGTGAACTTTGAGAAAAAAAAATACTGCAATTCTGCACCCTTGTAGGTAATACAAGCCATTTCTCCCAAGGCTCCCATTTCGTTTCTATAAACCAGGAAAGCCGGCAAAAGTAGAAGCCTTACCACAACAACGCCAATTCAAAGTACTGACATTTCTATACCTACGGTTAATTAAAAGACAGGGTCCGAGAAGCGGCTCAGAAGTTCTTGTCCCAAGCCCTGAGAGATCCCTCAATATTAGGCTACATCATTCAGCTGGAGTGCTGACAGATCAAAACACAGCAAGTAAAGACAATTGTATGGCAACAAGAGTGTTTTGACCTAGGCCTCACAAAATCACGGAACAAACTCCTTGTCCTGACAAAACCCCTTTTTTTATTAGGGTAATGTGAATTCCTCTCATTCACATCCAGCAAAGTTCCGGCAAACAGTCTTTCAAGAGTGAATTACAACCACAGACCTTATCAGGCTGGGAGAGCTGCCAGGCCGATAGCTTCCAAGCACAAATACTTGGCATGGAGTCTCTGAGAGTCATGAACGCAGATAAACAAATCTTCACACTAATTAAACGAACTAATTGTCTCCTGCAAACACCACTCCCCTTTCGCTCCTCTTTATTCCCTATGGGAATATATTTTTTTTACTACCGGTTCTGTGGGTATGGCTTGGTGGGCGTGGCAGGGGAAGGATACTGTAAAATCTCCAGTCAGAGGTGGTATTTGCTGGTTCTCCGAACTACTCAAAATTTCTACTACCAGTTCTCCAGAACTGGTCAGAACCTGCTGAATATCACCTCTGGGCCATTTACTGTTCACTTGTGCCTTTACTCTTGAGTCAATCCTTGTTCCTTAACTGTTCCCTTCTCCTGACAACTGTGTGCATGTGCACATCAGGAACAGGCTCCAACTGTTCTTCTGCCCCACTGATCTCCAACTCCGAAGGCAGCTGATAAGTGTCAGACGGCCCTGGCCCATTTCTGCCTCCTACGCAGAGCACTCATCAGAGCCTTCCTCAGACTCCAGGACTGGTCCATGTTCCTCCCCAACCTCCTCACTGTCCGAATCTACTGCCAGCTCTGTTGGCTGCTGATGGGCCATAACAAACAGAAAGCCTTCCAATACAAATAAAATGGCTCAGGTGACCCTGTTCCTTGACCATGCAGGCTGAAAGATCCAAACAATTACATTTGCTTTTCCATGGCAAATTTCTTCCTTGACTGCTCTTCAAGAACATCCATCAAAAGTTCAAAAGAAGTCAACCTGTTGGCAACTCTATAACCGAGGCCTTCTCTCTCTCTTTTTGTAACACGGGTTGTGCAGCACACATGAAAAAGCACAATGGAACTTCAACTGCAAATGTCTCTAGTAACTACCTGGTTTCCCTGAAAATACAACCTACCTGAAAGTAAGTCCTGCCTTACTTTCCCAATATAAGCCCTACCCCCAAAATAAGCCCTAATTAAGATCCCACCCACTCCAGAGTGGACAGGTAAAAATTAAGCTAGGGTGGGAATGGGGGGGTGGAGCTGCCCTACTACTTACCTTTGGACAGTTGTAACCAGGCCTCACACACCCCAACACCTGCCTGGCTGGCCCATTTCTTCTGCAGCCGGCAAGGCTGTCAAAGCTTTCCTGAAGGCCTCTGGAGCTGATAACAAAGCTCTGGATCGATCCAGAGCTCTGTTATCGGCTGCAGAGGCCTTCAGGAAAGCCTTGCTGGCTGCATAAGAAGTTCCTGAAGGCCTGTGACAGCAAAAAGGAGGCCGGGAGCGACGCATGCAAGTGAGGTTAGTCAGTGGATGACATCCCCCGAAAATAAGACCTGGTGCCATTTTGGTGGCAAAAAATTATAAGACAGGGTCTTATTTTCAGGGAAAAACGGTACGTTGAAACATTCCTCTTACGTTGAAGCAAAAATACAATTGTTTTTCCAAAGCCAAATCTAGTGGGGTTTTAATCATTTACAGGTGGTCCTCAACTTAACAACAGTTCATTTAGTGACCGTTTCATAGTTACAATGGCACTGAAAAGAGTGACTTTCCACTCCTCTGACCACTGCAGCATCCCCATGGTCACGTGGTTCAAAAGTCAGCCCTTCGGCAGCTGACTCATGTTTATGATGGTTGCACTGTCCTGAGTCAAAGTGCGGGGATCACATTTTGCAATTTTCCAGCGAGCAAAGTCAACAGGGAACCAGGATTCACCCAACAACTTCACACCTGCAGTGATTGACTTAACAATGGTGATGGGAAAAGTCATAAAATGGGGCAAAACTCACTTAACAGGCGTCTCACTCAGCCACAGAAATTTTGGGCTCGATTGTGGTCACAATCAACCAAATGGAACAGAAGTTGCCTTCAGAAGTTGTGGGAGCTTCATCCCTGGAAGCTTTCAAGAAAGAGGCTGGACTGCTTCTTTCTGTCAGGTGTAGGGTCTCCTGCTTGGGTGGTGGGTTGGACTAGATGACCTACAAGGTCCCTTTCGACTCTGCTACTCTAAATCTTCGACTATCTGTATTTTGGGAATGCCATGATTTTTAGTAAACAATAGGAGGGATGACTGCCAAGTGAACAACAAATGATGTTTTTAAAACATTGTTCAACCCTGATTGCTCAGTCTCAAGGCGTTTAAGATGAATTTAGCCCCAGAAAACATGAGGTCTAGAATCTTGCAACATGAACAATTAAGAGAGAGAGAGAGAGAGAGGAAAAAATTCAAAAGATTATATTTTGGTCACTGGCCATCCTTAAGTCGATTAGTAATTTTTAAGAATATGATTTCATTTTTTTTCCATTTTAATGTTTTTGACATAAAGGTTACCCATACCATATTTTGGCTGCTTTTCTTATCTCTTATAAAGTTTTTTAAAAAACAGATTAGTAAAGCCAACCAAAATATTATTATTCCTATTTTCCACTCCTTGGAAAGAACCCTACAATAAAGAACACTACAATAGCCAGCATAAAATTCCTGCCTTTTTCTTACAACAGAATTATGATGATAATAACCATCATTTTATTCTTACTGTACCTAAGTATCAAGAGCTGCACACGAAAAATAAAATATTTATGGTCTTCCTGAAATACCTTTTTGCTGCTAATGGCGGTCTAACATATCACAGGTTTTACCTCCTTGTCATCATAACTGTTAGTTCTCCAGTTACAACAGTTCATTTACTGACCCTTGAAAATTACGATGACAGTGAAAAAAGTGACTTATGACCATTTTTCACACATGACCGTTACCGCTCCCCTATACCCAATCACGTGCTCAAATTTCAGATGCTTGGCAACTTGATTCATATTTATGACATTTGCAATGTCCCTTTTGTGACCTTCTGACAAGCAAAATCAGCGCAGAGAAGCCAAATTCAGTTAACACCTGTGTTACTCATTTAACATTCACTTAACAAGAAAGAAAGATTGTAAAATGAAGCAAAATTCACTTAACAACTGTTTCACTTAGCAACAGGAATTTTGGTCTCAATTATGGACGTGAGTCAAGCAGTGGTGGGATTCAGCTGGTTTGCACCAGTTCAAGAGAACCGATTGTTAACTTTCTGAGAAGTTTGGTGAACTGGTTATTGGAAGAAATCATTAGGGCAGAGAACCAGTTGTGAAATTATTTGAATCCCACCACTGAAGTCAAGAACTACTTATATTCCCAAAGAAAGGACTAATGTATATTGTTGCATTCTGTTGTTGTTGTTGTTGTTGTTGTTGTTGTTATTATTGAATAGAATAAGGAAAAAGAATAGAATAGAGAAGGGAGTAGAATAGAATAAGAATAGAATAAAAGAAAGAAAAAGAATAGAATAGAGAAGGGAGTAGAATAGAATAAGAATAGAATAGAATAAGGAAAAAGAATAGAATAGAGAAGGGAATAGAATAAGAATAGAATAGAATAGAATAGAATAGAATAGAATAGAATAGAGGAATATAGAATAGAATAGAATAGAATAGAATAGAATAGAATAGAATAGAGGAATATAGAATAGAATAGAATAGAATAGAATAGAATAGAATAGAATAGAATAGAATAGAATAGAATAGAATTCTTTATTGGCTAAGTGTGTTTGGACACACAAGGAATTTGTCTTGGTGCAAATGTTCTCAGTGTACATAAAAGAAAAGACACATTCCTCAAGAATCATCAGGTACAATACTTAATAATAGTCATAGGGTAAAATAAGCAATCAACTCATACTAGGAAACAGTCAATATAAATCGTAAGGATACAAGCGACAAAGTTAGTCATACAGTCACTAGTGGGAGGGGAGGGGCGATCAGGAGTGATGAGAAGATTAATAGTAATAGTAGTGCAGACTTTGTAAATAGTTGGACAATGTTGAGGGAATTATTTGTTTAGCAGAGTGATGGTGTTAGGGGAAAAACTGTCCTTGTGTCTAGTTGTTCTGGTGTGCAGTGCTCTAGAATGTCGTTTTGAGGCAAGGAGTTGAAACAGTTTATGTCTGGAATGTGAGGGGTCTGGAGATATTTTCACAGCCCTCTTTTTGACTCGTGCAGTATACAGGTCCTCGATTGAAGGCAGGTTGGTAGTAATTACTTTTTTCTGCAGTCCTAATTATCCTCTGAAGTCTGTGTCTGTCTTATTATTATTATTACTATTATTATTATCATCATCATCATCATCTAAGGATAGGATTCACAAATATTAAAAGGAAGGTAACTCAATAAGTTGAAAACAAAGACATATGAAATTCTATTGAAAATGCAAAGCTTTAGTTATTTGAAAACCATATGTAGATGACTTCCCCATGGGTTTATTTCTTCTTCCCTGAATATAATTTGCTAGAGTAATGGCTATCCTCTATTTATCCTTTTTTTAAAACCATGGTTCCATCTTCCCTTTTAAAAATCAAATTAAGCAGCTATTTCAATAATTCATGTTCCTATTTTCAGTATTTTATTCTATAGTATTTATGTACAATCAGATTGATTCCTCAACGGAGCTATTTTGGTTTCCCTCTTATCCTTTCAATTACAAGCCAGAAACAATAAAAGAAATTGTTCTGCCTTTTTAAAAAAATCTTGGCAACCACTATTAGTCTTTTCAACTGTATACGGGTAGTCCTCAACTTACAACAGTTCATTTAGTGACCATTCAAAGTTAGGGTTAGGATGACCATTTTTCACACTTATGACTGTTGCCGCATCCCCATGGTCACGTGATTTACATTCGGATGTTTGACAACTGACTTACATTTATGACGGTTGTAGTGTCCCAGAGTCATGCGATCATTCTGACAAGCAAAATCAATAGGAAAATTGGATTCACTTAACAACTGTGTTACTAATTTAAGAACTTCATTGATTCGCTTAACAAATGTGGCGAGAAAAATCGTAATATTGCTCAACCAATATCTCACCAAACAAGATACATTTTGGGTTCAGTTGTGGCCTTACTTTGAGGATTACCTGTACATTGTTCGCATGATGCTATGAGATATAGTTGTGCTTTGAGTTGTATCGGAGTCTAAATCGGGAGAAGGCTGACCAATTTAGGACATGGAGATGAGGTGGACTCAAAACCCTCGATGAAATTCCAAAATGGTCCTAAACAAAGTGGAGGAAAAGTCTGGCAGGTCTCCTCTTCATATTCTATCACACTGTTCTGACCCAGGCTTCATAAATCGTAATTAATCACAAACTTGTGTTAAAAGCAAAACCTATTTTATTGCAACGCTGGAAATTGTTTCCATTTCCAGCTGAAACTAATCTTAAACAGTTCCCCAAGATAAGCACACAACTTTCAGTGCTGCCAGAAACAGAAGTATCCAATTAACTATAAAATAAACCAACCGAAGTACAAGAAAAAACCAACCAAAGTACACAGAGCTTCAAAGTTGGCTCAGAACCAATTGAACTACTTTGCTTCCTGCAAAGGTTTTGTCATTTAGGTCTGACTTTTATTCCTTATGGGAGGGGCAATCACCTCCCAGCCTTACTCCTGAGTCAGCCCTTCTGTTTCAGCTGCTCTCGCCTTCTAGCAGCTCTGTGCACACAAACACACTGGGAACAGGCTCCCCTGGGTCCTCTGTTTCACTATTGCCAGACTCTGAAGTCTCCAAAGGCAGCACCCCACTCCCAGATGGCCCTGGCCCCGTGTCTGCATCGGATGCAGGACCCTCATCCAAGTCCTCTCCGGACTCCCTGACTGGTCCTCTTTCTTCCTCACTGTCTGATTCCGCTACCATCTGCACCAGCTGCTGGTGAACCACAACACACACAAGGAGTGTTACAAATGACATGACATTATGAGTGTTACCACAAACGTGGTGCTGCCAGCAAAATATCCATATAATTCAGCGGTGGGATGCTGTGTGTTTGGAGTGCTTGCGCGCAGCGCTGAAAATGGGGCAATAGAAGCTCAGCTGCTCGCCTTCCAAGTCAGCAACAGTAATTAGAACAGTGAGGGGGAAGGAATCAGCTGTGCCACACAATTGAGATGAGCTCCAAAGCAGGAAATAAAAGGACAGGATAGGGCGGGGGCCAGCTGATAGTCGGAACAACCAGTTTAGGCGAACCGGTCCAAACTGGCAGAATCCCACCACGGATATATTTTGAGCACCGTTCCATCCACTTCTATGATGGCACGACACAGCTCACATGGACAAAAGAAAAGCGGGCATTGCCCAAAATTAAAGAAAAACTAAAGTGGGGCCAGATGCAATGCAAGATTGTTGTGGTTGTTCTCATTTAGATATACATCCCACTTCTTCTTCAGAGCTCATGAAGTTATTCTGACCAAGGCTTCCCGGGACTGTAATTAAGCACACGCTTGGTTAAAGAGAATAGCAGTATCAAAATCACCCTGAGTTTTCCTGAGCATGAAAAAGTTTCAAATGCTTCCCCATTCCTGGTTCAGCATCCAAACCATTACACCACACTGCCTTACATTCTGCTTTACCCAAATATTCCTGGGAATTGCCCGGGTCCATTAGACAAATGTTGGCTTTTAATACTGAAATAGTCTTACGTTCCTTGTTGTATTAACTGGTACATTTTAATAATACATTTCGTTCTTTGCTTTTTGGATCCAGAGAAGGTCTATTAAATAGAGATTACCATTTGGGGGGGCAGAGGGAGGGAAACCATTAAAATTGAGATTTTTTTTTAAAAAGGGAGTAGGAATGGAAGGAAACCAGGGTTGTCTGTTTTAAGTACGTCTTACTTAATACTACCATGGCTCTTCATGCCGCAAGATAAATAAAATTGTATTTGATTTTCTGGTAGCTGGAAAATTAAAGGCAAAAATGTTAGATTTTTTTGGAAGCTATACTAATGTACTCTTCTAACAATATATTAGGAAACCGAGCCTGCCTTGTATTGATTTCTGCATGTTTATATATTTAATAACCTTAATCAAGGCAGTACAATAATTTGTTTTTAAAGATTTCCCTGCTATGCAGTCGTTAATCCCTTGTTTTCTCTCATGTATTATGTAAAATTCTAGAGCTGTGGCCAACAAGCTTTTAATACACAGACGTCGTATTTCAACCCCCACCCCACCCCCCGCCAAATGTTATGATCTGAATCTAAGGGCCTGGCATTTCTGAAGGAGTGATTTGGCCGAATCTGTGATGACTCAGGGTGGGATACAAAACAAATACAATCACAGAAAACAGGTGAAACCCCTTTTATTCCTTCCATTTGCTTCCAAGCTCCGAATATCCTTGACCAAAGACAAAAAACTCCCACACAAAAAGTTACAAGAAGGAGGAAAAAAGCAACACAGACTAGGCAAGATAAGGGCAAGAGGATGTCCACAGATAACAGAACACACACTGGGAAGGACACCAAACTCAGAGAGGAACCATAAACTAGAGATATTTCCATGCTTTGTTTCCAGCGTTCGCCTGTACGCATGTCTGTCCTCTTATTCAGTTGTTACAGCTGCAGCCCATAAAGAGGATCAAGGCCCTCTCCTCCCAAGTAGACCACATTTCTCCCTTATCCTCTCCTCCCTGCATGGCCTAGGATGGAGAGGGGATGGGCCTGGGTCTTCCTCTAACTGCTCAGCCGGCCTCTACCCTTCCCCAGCCTCCTCCACAACCTCCGGAGCCACACTTCCATTCCCTGTCAGCTATTCCTCCTCTCCCTCAGAGTCAGTCTCCACCAGGGGTATGACAGAATCCCTGGATATAAATATAAAACCGCTCATCTGTAAAATGGGAAAAATAACTCCCAGTCCTCATTATTGATTCCCAGAGAGCCCTCGTTTTACAACCCTTCATTTAGGGACCATTTCAAGTTACAAGGGATCATGTGATTCCCTTTTGCAACCTTGTGACAAGCAATTGCAGTGATTTGCTTAACAACGGTGGGTCAAATGGAGCCCCCCTTCCTCCCAAAAATAGCTGAACCCAGGTTTTACTGAGCAACAGAAATTTAGGCCCTCAACGGTGGACATAAGTTGGAGGTTTATATATAGATGTGGATTTACCTGTTTTGTTTCAGTGCTGTTAGTTCTCAACAGCTGAAACAGCAAATCTGTTACGTTACAATACGCCTCTCGCTTGGTCCCAAAGGCACAGAAAGATGTAAATGGTGAAATTGGTTTGTGGTAAGACAAAGAGGCAAAAAAATAACTGAACATTGTCCGTTTAAAACTATGTGCTTGCCTTTCACCACAGACAGGCAAGTAAAACAGGCAGAAGGATGGAAATGAGTAAATATTTTCCCTTAAGGTTATAAACGGACATAACCATGAGGACAGAGACAACTTGAGGTGTTAATACCACTTGGTAATGCCTTGGTAAGGCCACCCTTGGAACACTGCGTCCAGGTTTGGTTGCCATGATGTAAAAAAGATGTTGAGACTCTGGAAAGAGTGCAGAGAAGAGCAACAAAGATGGAGGCTAAAACATACGAAGAACGGTTGTCGGAATTGGGTAGGTCTAGCTTAATGAAAAGAAAGACTGGGGATGACATGATAGCACTCATAAAATAGAATAGAATAAGAATAGAATAGGATAGGATAGGATAGGATAGGATAGGATAGAATAGAATAGAATAGAATAGAATAAGAATAAGAATAAGAATAAGAATAAGAATAGGAATAAGAATAAGAATAAGAATAAGAATAAGAATAAGAATAGAATAGAATAGAATAAGAATAAGAATAAGAATAAGAATAAGAATAAGAATAGAATAGAATAGAATAGAATAGAATAGAATAGAATAGAAAAATGAATGGACTGGACTGGACTGGACCAGACTAGACTAGGAGTTGGAAGGGACCTTGGAGGTCTTCTAGTCCAACCCCTTGCTTAGGCAGGAAACCCTACACCACTTCAGACAAATGGTTGTACAACATCTTTTTAAAAAATTCCAGCGTTGGAGCATTCACAACTTCTGGAGGCAAGTTGTTCCACTGATTAATTGTTCTGTCAGGACATTCCTCCTTAATTCTAAGTTGCTTCTCTCCTTGATTAGTTTCCACCCATTGCTTCTTGTCCTGCCCTCAGGTGCTTTGGAGAATAGCTTGACTCCCTCTTCTTTGGGGCAGCCCCTGGGACATTGCTATCATGTCTCCCCTAGTCCTTCTTTTGATTAGACTAGACCAGAGGTGTCCAACCTTGGCAACTTTAAGACTTGTGGACTTCAACTCCACAACTCTTAAAGTTGCCAAGGTTGGACACCCCTGGACTAGACATACCCAGTTCCAGCCACCGTTCTTCATATGTTTTAGCCTCCAGTCCCCTAATCCTCTTCACTGCTCTTCTCTGCGCTCTTTCCAGAGTCTCAGCATCGTTTTTACATCATGGCAACCAAAACTGGATGCAGTGTTCCAAGGGTGGCCTTACCAAGGCCTCATAAAGTGGTACGAACACTTCACGTGATCTTGATTCTATCTGTTGATGCTATCTATCTAAGAGGTTGCCACAAAGAAGAGGGAGTCAAACTATTCTCCAAAGCACTAGAAGGCAGGAGAAGCAGCAATGGATGGAAACTATCCAAGGAGAAAAGCAACCTACAACTAACAAGAAATTTCCTGACAGGGAGGACAATTAATCAGTGGAACAATTTGACTCCAGAGGTTGTGAAGGCTCCAACACGGGAGGTTTTCGAGAAGAGATTGGACAACTGTTTGTCTGAAATGGTGTATGGCAGGGGTGTCCAACCTTGGCAACTTTAAGACTTGTGGACTTCAACTCCCAGAGTTGAAGTCCACAAGTCTTAAAGTTGCCAAGGTTGGACACCCCTGGTGTATGGTTTCCTGCTGAGCAGGGGGTTGGACTATATGATCTCCAAGGTCCCTTCCAACTCTGTTATTCTGTATACCCTGTTAGGGCTGAATCTGATCAGGTGGCAACTGGTGGCCGGCACCAAAGCACCAAGAAATAGTGGGTGGAAGTTTGTTAAGGAGAGATCTAACCTAGAATTTAAGGTAAAATTTCCTGGCAATCAATGGAAGGGCTTGTCTCCTGGAGTTGTTGGATGCTCCATGGCTGGAGGTTTTCAAAAATAGACAGAATAAGATAAGGCCTCCTGCCTTGAAGGTCTCTGAGGTCTTTTTCAACCCTAGTATTTAACATTCTATAGTGGTTCATTTATGAGTGAGACCGATCATGTCAAGATACCCCCAAGAAAGGATAAGTATCCATTCATTTGAAAAGGCAGAGAAATCTTGGAAGATAAATTCTGGATTAGAGACCTATCTAAAAAGTTTGAACTGTCGACAGAAAATTATCTGCTGGGCATAAAGTTTCATTATTTGTCAGCAATAAGAGGCTTATTTTAGCCATGTTGTAATCTTAAGAGTCCTATCAAAATTTGGAATCTGGAGGGTCAAAGCTTAAAGAAAACTCCGGTGTGATGCTAGAGAGCGTACAGCTTTTTCTTCTGAAATTCGAGGAAAAAAATAAAATAAAATAAAAATAAAACAGGAGGGACAATGGACAGCTAATCTGAAGTACAGGACCCACCCTTTCTATTAAGACTTTCTATTAAGACTCTATTAAGACATTAGACAATAGCAATACAAAATTGCTTCAGACGATCACATTTAACAGAATCGTATTTTTTTTTGCAGTCAAGCAATCTACAGACAGAATAAGAAGTCAAGAAAGGAGTTAAATTTTTGACCTTGACAACTGCACAGATACTTGACCAACGATCAAGTTTTTCTTCAGTAAAAAAAATATATGCATTAAACACACACACACACACACACACACACGCAATTATTACAATGACCAAAACTGAAAAGCTGAGCCAGAAGTTCAAATTTATATATACATAGTTCAAATATATATATATATTTGAACTACTGGCTCAGCTTTTCAATTGTCATTGTCACAGAAGGGACATCGGGAGAAGGAAAAATGTTTTAATTCCACGATGTAAAAATCCAGGTTTATTCACGCAGTATCTCAAAGTTGGCTTGAAATGTATGAACCTTTGGAGAGTGAGTAAAATATCACTGCATGCAAAATCACCCCGATCTTCCGTACTAACTTAAAACAAAAAAAACGAATGAAAAGACTATAAAATCTTCTAAGCACTGATTTAAAACCTCCAGCTTTCCTGTTTTTTGTTTGGCTTTGGCCACTTCTGTCCCACGAATTACATTTTATCCCCACCCCCCACCCCCACCCCAATTTTTCACCTTTCCAAAACCACAAAAAGCAACTTTTGTCGGAAACAAAACAAGAATGGCCCGCTTCAAATTCAACCCTGTAAAAACCCACCTTACGTGCAATGCAACCGTGTCAAATTTATTCAAGGAGGCAATGATATGCAATTCCCTCCTTTGCACCCAGGTTTTTTTAAAAGAAAGCCAGGGCTGTAAATTCTGCCACTTCAAAGGAAACCCATCGCCCATCGATGGATTTGCTATCCCTGGAGTTGAGGTATTTATGGTCTTCCAGCTTTGCTCTCCAACAGAATTTCTCCTCTTCTCTTCTGGGCGCTTCCAGAAATCAAACCTCCCCTGTTCTGGAAACAAAGAAGATCCAGCCAAGAAAATAAATCCTACCTTTGCTACCCAGTTAAACAAGGGAGACATCCTAACAAGAGGAAAGCCAACCGAGGCTGGCCAGCTCCAATCCCAACTGTCTTCTCTTCTTCTTGGTCAGACTTTGGTCTCCCACATCTGTCTCGAGCATCGACTGCTTTCCAGAGGGACCAGGAAGCATTGCTTTCCCAAAGTGTGTGTGTGTGTGTGTGTGTGTGTGTGTGTGTGTGTTGCAAAGGAGGAATACGTTAGCTTCCTCCTTCAAAAGCAACTCTGAGCTCACTACTCCATGGGCTCTCCCTGAATGCAAGAGAGACGGGGCGGGACCAAGGCTAGTAGAGACCTCCCGTTGGCTCTTTCAAAAAGACAACTCCACCCCTCTCCTTCTCAAGAGGAGGAAGGAGGACAAACAAAGACTGCCCTGTGGACCGGTCAGGAAATTGTGAAATTTAGCAGCTGGTGGTTGAAGGAACATGCAGGGGCACGCCAAGGCAGGGTGAAAAAAAAAAAAAAAAAGATTAGGAACATAGACTGGCAACTTTTAAAGCCTGCTGGGATGAAAGGCAGCATTCATAAGCCCTGCTTTAAAAGAAACGGGCAGCTAGCAGTTGCTAGGACTTTGCGCAGAAGATCATCATCATCATCATCATCATCATCATCATCATCTTGTGGGACTTCAGAATTCAGACTGACAGGCACTTGGCCCACAACACGCCTGACATAATAATAGTTGGGAAAAAAAAAGGTTTGGTTCATTGACATTGCAATACCTGGTGATTCATGAATTGTAGACGCACAGCAAGAAAAATATCTCAAACTATCGGGACTTACAAATGGAAGTTGAGCGACTTTGGAAAAAGAAATCGTGTGTTATCCCAATTGTAATTGGAGTCCTTGGAGGTGGCCCCGAAAGGGCTTCCTCGCTATTTGGAAATTCTGAATTTATCAGACTTGAATACCCTGATTCTAAAAAAAAACACCCCACCCTACTTGGAACAGCTTAAATCCTCCGACGCTACTTGAACAGTTCCTAGGTCCTTGGTGAGGACTCGAGCTGCTGAGTTATCAACCAGCCCCAAAGGCTGTAAATCTCACTAAAGATTAACTAATAATAATAATAAAAATAAAAATTGCCTGCATCCATCCTTGAAGGGAGATGGGTGGTTCAGAAATGGGAAAAATAAATAAAAAATAAAATAAAATAACCCCTCCCCCTCCCACCAGCCCCTAAACCAGTTTTGCCTCTTTAAGAAGGAGAAAGCGTAAATTGTTATGCTGTGGTAAGATCTGTGAGGTCCTTGGCGTTCTCTGGGCTTGGTAGTTTTCCTTGCAGACGTTTCATTACCAAACTAGGTAACATAGTCAGGGTTAGAAGGGAGAGGGGTTTGCAGGAGGAAGAGGAGAAGGTGGTGTTGGTGGAGGAGGACTGTGAGGTCCTTGGTGCTCTCTGAGCTTGGTGGTTTTCCTTGCAGACGTTTTCTTACCAAACTAGGTAACATCATCAGTGCATCGTTACATTGTGCAAATATTTCCCCTGCTAAATCACAAAGCCACGTACAAAGCAGAGGTAGAATTGTCAGGGGATATTATTAATGGATGGCAATTTCATTGTTTTGGATGTTTCCTAATTGAAATACTGAGAATTGTCCAGCCTTCAATCAGGCCGAATGATATAATGGCTCCAATAAAGGGGAATATTCGTAGCTCAGGGCTCCTCGGTGCTCTCTTGAGTTTGGTTGTTTTCTTGCAGACGTTTCATTCCCCAAGCTAAGCAACACCATTAGGGAGAGACTAGCAAGAAAACAACCAAATGTACTGGCTGAGCCGCATACTGCTCAAACTGTTCATTAAGACCACTCTGGGGTGAGCATTGATGTGCAGACAGTGCATCATGCTACAGATTTTGGCAGCTTTCTAAATCAACACAGGTGGATGTTTATCAGAAAGCAAAGCTGAAGAGGCAAAAAAAAAAAAAAAAAACCAGGAAAAAGGAAAGTTGAGATGGCTTATTTTGTAAAACCTTACTGTGTGTTGTTCATGACAATAAAAAGAAAAGAACACAACAGCATATGTGTTTATGGGGATTCTCAGTCATCCAGGCCATGAATAGAATAGAATAGAATAGAATAGAATAGAATAGAATAGAATAGAATAGAATAGAATAGAATAGAATAGAATAGAAAAATGAATGGACTGGACTGGACTAGACTAGACTAGGAGTTGGAAGGGACCTTGGAGGTCTTCTAGTCCAACCCCTTGCTTAGGCAGGAAACCCTACACCACTTCAGACAAATGGTTATCCAACATGGCTCTGCTTTTTCAGGGGGCAACTGGACTTTCTGGTTTTGCTTTTGAAGCTGTTTCGCTCCTCATCCCAGAAGCTTCTTCAGCTCCGACTGCATGGTGGGGAACGGAAGGACTGATATTCCTTGCAGACAGCTGGTCATTTGCATCCTTTTGAGAGAGCCGTTGAGGCCGCTTGGAGGTTTGTCTGCATCCTCAGGCTCACCAGATGGTGCAATTAAACTCTTTGGTCCAAGAAAACTCCACACCCATTGGCACTGCTCAGGTCACTCTGAGGACACTGAGAAACAACCTAGAAATAAGGAAATAATTCCTGACAGTGAAAATAATTAATTGCTGGAAGGACTTGCCTTCAGAAGTTGTGGGTGCTCCAACACTGGAAGTTTTTAAGAAGAGATTGGACAAGAGATTGTCTGAAATGGTATAGGGCAGGGGTTGCCAACTTTTTGGACCTCAGGGACCACCAAACTCATAATTTTAAATCCCGTGCATCAGAGACCCTGGGAAAATCCCCCAAAAAGTCTGCAGAAAAATTCCCCATCCCTTTTTCCTACCGATCGATCATTCTTTATTTGGGATCGCAGGATACCGTCTCCAGCTCCATTCTCAGGGGAGGGAGAGAGAGAGACTTTTGGCTTCATGCAAGGAAAGCAGCATAAGCAGCAGAAGTCTTTCTTTCTCTTCCCCAAACTCCGCCAGAAATGAGTCTTTGCCGGAACAGCCTCTTGGAGCAGGAGGCCCTGCAGGGTCCCAAAGACTCATTTCTGGCGGAGTTTGGGGGAGAAAAAGAAAGACTTCTGCTGCTTTCCTTGCATGCAGCCAAAAGCAGAAGAAGAAAGAAGCGGAAAGAAGCAGCCTGGTGGCCAGGCTAGGAGCGTGGGGTGAGAGGCACAAATTCCCCCCGTCCGTCCCTTCTCCCCTCTCCTCACTACCTCGTGTTGTTTGCAATGCAAGCGATGCAAGCCTTGTGGGCAGCACAGCCTTGTGTTCCCGTGCAGCCTGAATTAATTGCTTTGGGGCTGACATTTTTCTGCGGACCACCAAAATTTTCTCCCACTGGTTGGCGACCACTGGACTAGAAGACCTCCAAGGTCTCTCCTCTCCCTTCCCTTCCCTTCCCTTCCATTCTATTCTAAATGTCTCTGCAGTTACTTTAAAGTAGGGGAAGCTGCCAAGTCGCCATTCTTCTGCTTCACTTAAAAGCCTTTTGCTAAATGTGAGAATGAACAGATTTTGTCTAGTAAATGCTTTTTCCAGAAGCTGTAAACACGGTTCTGTGTCCCTGGCTGGCTGAAGAGGAGAGTTATACGCTAAATCAGTTTATACCCTTTATCGTGACAAGATTTAAGACATTTGGCTTTCCGCTTTCAGAATTCCCCAGCCAGCAAGTCTGGGTATCTTAAAATTACCAGGGTTGTGAAACACTCTTCTATAAGACGAATAGAGCAGCGTTTCCTAGAGTGGACAAATTTTAAGACATGTGGACCTTAACGATCAGGATTCCCCGGTCAAAAGAGAAGTGAAACAGACCAAACTCTTGCCCATTTCACTTCTGCTTCCTTGTCTGGGCTGTAGAACGATTCCAAAATGCTTGAGAGAATCCAAACTGCCCAGGACAGACAATCCTGATGGCCTCTTAAAATGGAATTAGCACAATAGGGTGCATTTATCTGGTCATAACAATGTGTGTATGTGTCATGCCTCTGTTGAAGACTGACGCCGAGGGAGAGGAGGAACAGCCGGCAGGGAGTGGAATTGTGGCTCCAGAGGTTGTGGAGGAGGCTGGGGAAGGGCAGAGGCTGGCTGGGCAGTCAGAGGAAGACTCAAGCCCATCCCCTCTTCATCCTAGGCCACGCAGGGAGAAAAGGATAAGGGAGAAACGTGAATGGCATGGTTTACAGGGGAGAAAGGGCCTTGATCCCCTTCATGGGCTGCAGCTGTAAGGACTGTTTAAAAGGACGGATTACGCATGGGCCAGTGCTGGAAACAAAGCGTGAAAATATTTCTAGTCTGTCCGTTTTTATCTGAGTTTGGCGTCCTTCCCAGTGTGTGTTTTGATATCTGTGGACGACTTCAAGCCCTTATCCTGCCTTGTCTCCTTAATTGCTTCAGCGTGGTTTGTGTTGTTTTTTTCTATTTATAATTTATAGGTATTTTTAGTTTGGACGGCATTTCCTCCTTTTTGCAACTGTTTGTGGGGGGAGTTTTTTGTCTCCAGCCAAGGATATTTGGACCTTGGAGGACAAGTTGAAGGAATTAAAGGGACTTCACCTGTTTTTGTGCCTGTGTTGCTTTTGTATCCCACCCTGGGTCATCACAGTATGTTTGACTGTGGCAAGGTGTAAGATGCAGGTAGGAACAGCACAGTAGTGGGATTCCAAAATTTTTACTACCGGTTCTGTGGGCATGGCTTGGTGGGCATGGCAGAGGAAGGATACTGCAAAATCCCATTCCCTCCCCATTCCTGAGGGGAGGTTACTGTAAAATCCCCATTCCCTCCCCACCCCACTAACAAAAGAAGACTCAGCCGATCAGCTGGGACTCGGGAGGCAGAGAAGAGATGGAGTGGAGCCAGTCAGAGGTGGGATTTGCCAGTTCTCCAAACTACTCACAATTTCCACTACTGGTTCTCCAGAACTGGTCACAACCTTCTGAAGACCACCTCTGGAACAACATGCACTAAACAGCACAACCAAGTAGCTGGCATTTGTGTATAGCAAGGGTCTTCCAACTTGACAAGTTTGAGACTTGTGGACTTCAACTCCCAGAATTCCTGAGCTAACATGACAGGAGGAGGAATTCTGGGAGTTGAAGTCCACAAGTCTTAAAGCTGTCTAGTTTGAAGACCCCTGGTATATAGGGAGATCTGTATAGCATATGGGCTAGATCCAATTAATCAGTATAGAGTTGAAAGGGACCTTGGAGGTCTTCTAGTCCAGCCCCCTGCTCAAGCAGGAGACCCTATATAGGTTGAGGCAAGTGGCTGTCCAGTCTCCTCTTTAAAAACTCCAGTGATGAAGCACCCACAACTTCTAGAGGCAACTTCTGTTCCACTGGTTAATTGTCCTCACTGTTAGGAAATTTCTCCTTAATTCCAAGTTGCTTCTCTCCTTGATGGGTTTCCATCCACTGTGTCTTGTTCTGCCCTCTTGTGCTTTGATTCTTTCCTTCTTCTTCTTCTTCTGATAAGGTAAAGGTAAAGGTTCCCCTCTCACCTATGTGCCAGTCATTTCTGGCTCTAGGGGGTGATGCTCATCTCTGTTAGAAAGCCGAAGAGCCAGCACTGTCTGAGGACTCTCCGTGATTCATGTGGTTGGCATGACTAAACACCGAAGGCACACAGAACGCTGTTACCTTTCCTCCAAAGTGGTCCCTATTTTTCTATTTGCATTTTTACATGCTTTTGAACTGCTAGGTTGGCAGAAGCTGGGACAAGGAATGAGAACTCACTACGTTATGCGGCGCTAGGGATTCGAACAGCCGAACAGCCGAACGTTCTGATTGACAAGCTCAGCATCTTATCCACTGAGCCACCACATCCCTTAACTCTTCTCTAGGGTCAGTCTAATGCTGACCATTACTTGAGTAGATTATTGTATATAGACACGAGTAATAAATCATCTTAATCATCATCCTAGGTCCAAAATCACAAAAGATGGATGCCTGCCCACCCAATTAATAGTTAATAAGGGCAACGATTTCAATCATTAATCAAGGTGACTTATAAGTTGCATTCATAAAGCACATTCCCATGGAAAGCAGATGCTGTTACATCATCTCAACGTTTCAGACTGAGAAGTCCATGCTGCGGTTATGACCAAGAATGAATCCCAAGGACCTTCTTCATTGGCAGAAGCTGGGACAAGTAACAGGAGCTCACTCCATGATGCGGTGCTAGGGATTCAAACCGCCGACCTTTTTGATCGACAAGCTCAGCATCTTAGCTACTGAACCATCTTCTGATCTTCTGATGCTTTCCTCCTAAGTCTATGTGGGAGAACTCACAAAAGGTCATGGAGAATAAGAAAGCTAAGATCCGGTGGGACTTTCAGAACCGGACAAACAGACAGGTACTAACCAATCAACCAGACACCCTCGTACCAAACAAGAACCAGAAGACAGCGGTGGCGATAGACGTAGTAGTGCCAAGTCATGGCAACATCAGGAAGAAGAACTATGCGAAGCTGGAGAAGGAGAAGGTCCTGAAGGAAGATCTAGAGAGGTTGTAGAAAGTAAAGGCCAAGGTAGTTCCAGTGGTGTTAGGACCACTTGGTGTGGTGATTCTTAAACTGGGAAAGTAACGCTAACAGATCCCAGGAATGATATCACGACAATCACTTAAATATGAGCCAGCCGTGTGCTGCAGCTGCCAAAAAGCCAATATATCAGATAAGAGTTAAGGCATGTGGTGGCTCAGTGGCTATGACGCTGAGCTTGTCGATCAGAAGGGTCAGCAGTTCAGCGGTTCGAATCCCTAGCTCCGCGTAACAGAGTGAGCTCCCATTACCTGTCTAGGCTGCATTAACAGAGGGATAGAATCAAGATCACATGAAGTGTTCGTGCCACTTTATAAGACCTTGGTAAGGCCACACTTGGAATACTGCATCCAGTTTTGGTTACCACGATGTAAAAAAAGATGTTGAGACTGTAGAAAAAGTGCAGAGAAGAGCAACAAAAATGACCAGGGGACTGGAGGCTAAAACATATAAAGAACGGTTGCTGGAACTGGGTATGTCTAGTCCAGGGGTGGGCAAACTTTTTGGCTCGGGGGCCTCATTGACTTTTAAAATTTGACAGACGGGCCGCCACCTGGTGTCGAAATGCCTGTCATTACAAGTCAAAATCAAATGAATGCAATCATTCAATCATTCACATCAAACCTTAATTCTGTACCAATCTTCGGCGGGCCGGATTAAAAAGACCAATGGGCCGGATGTGGCCCACGGGCCATAGTTTGCCCACCCCTGGTCTAGTCTGATGAAAATAAAGAATACGGGGGAGATAATAGTAGCAGTCTTCCAAAATCTCAGGGGTTGCCCCAAAGAAGAGGAAGCCAAGCTAAGCACCTGAAGGCAGGACAAGAAGCAATGGGTAGAAACTAATCAAGGAGAGAAGCAACCTAGAACCAGGGAGAAATTTCCTGACAGTGAGAACAATTAACCAGTGGAACAACTTGCCTCCAGAAGTTGTGAACGCTCCAACACTGGAAGTTTTTAAGAAGAGATTGGATAGCCCATTTGTTTCCTGTATGAGCAGGGAGTTGGACTAGAAGACCTCAAAGGTCCCTTCCAACTCTGTTATTCTGTAAAACTGCAGTTATGGGAACAGCTAAGACAGAACTCCCAAACTTCTGGGCTTCTAGTAGAATACTTCAGGCTGATTATCCCATTAACACACACATAGACACACATACACACACACACACACACACACACACACACATTCAGTAGGGGTGCAAACAAGAACCCTGGAGAACTACAGCTGTGTTTTCTCGCAAAGCTGAGAGCCACTTCCTCCAGAAGAATAAATATGTAGTAGACACACACACACACAAAACCATATTGTTGGCATTTCACATATACAGTAAACCCTTGTGATAAATCCAGGTAAACCTCATTGGGAGATGGAAAATTTTGGGAGACGGGTTCCATAACATCTAAAATTGCCCTTTTCAAGGTAAACAAATATTATGACCTGCAACTGAGTAAAAAAAATGCAGCCTACCAACAACAAGCATAAACTTTTGTTTTGGTTTTGTGTGGGAACAACTGAGATATAGTTGAGTCCGAATGTGACGACTCGATTCCTCGTGAAATAATTTTGTCTCCTGCCTTTATTTTATTTTTTTACAAATAACTCAAAGTGGCAAACATATCCAACACAATTTCCTCCTCTTTTTCCCCCCCCCTTCCACAATAACAACCCTGCGTTGGCCTGAAACAGAGTGTCTTCTCCCAGCTGGCTTTCATGGCTAAGGCTGGACTTGAACTCCCAGCCTTGCTAGCTCAGATGTTAATGTTCTTTTCCCCCCTGAGAATGTAGTCTCAGAATCTGACAACACCAATTCGTTCAAAACTTCACCCCTCCACCAGCTTTTAGAGCCTGCAATCCATTTTCTACAGAGGCCCAGAATTCTAGCTGAAAGCTTGCAAAATTTGGTTACTGCAACCTTACAATAGTAGTACTCGTCTTTTTGGTTTCCTGTCTTCGTTACCTCAAAGTCTTGCAAGACTGAAAAGCATGTTCCCCCCTCTGTTAAACTTGACTTTCCAGAGAATAACAGAACAAAGTTGGAAGGAGGTCATCTAGTCCAGTGGTCGCCAACCAGTGGGTCACAGCCCACTAGTGGTCTGTGAAAATTTTTTGGTGGGCCCCAGAGAAACGTCATCCCCAGAGCACCCCCCAAAGCAATTAATCCAGGCTGCGCGGGAACACAAGGCTGTGCCGCCCACATGGCCTGCGGGAACCCTTCCCGCCCACTCACTTCTCACCTGGAAAACTTGCCTGCTAAGTTACTATTTTTCCTTTTCCCCCCCACCTGACCGTCAACTGTTCTGCTGTGCCGGGAGATTTAGATTAGCTAGAAAGCAGGAAATTGTTGGATTTCTTGCTTTCTAGCTAATCTCTAGATCTTTAGACCTTCCTTAGGACTGAAGCTTCTATTATTCAGTGCAGACTCAGGTAGCTGATGGCAGAAAGATAGATCTCTGAGTGAATCTGTGATTCTGTGAGCAACTCAATCTGCCTGCCTGATTTGCCTGATTTGGGGTAAAAGTTGCTCTTTTTTTAAATAAAAAAAATCAATATTTACATCAATATTTATAATGTTTGCATACAAGCCATGCCCAGCCAGTCACATGATCACCAAGCCACATCCACAAATTAGGCCACATCCACAGAACCAGTTAAGAAATTTGAATCCCACCCCTGCCTCTGTGTGTATGTGTGTGTGTGTGTGTGTGAGAGAGAGAGAGAGAGAGGTTAGATCAGATCTCTCTCTCTCTCTCTCTCTCTCTCTCTCTCTCCCACCAACGTCAGCAAGCCACCATCAGTCAAATTCATATTAATGGTCCCCGGGATTTAAAATTATGAGTTTGGTGGTCCCTGAGGTCCAAAAGGTTGGCGACCCCTGTTCTAGTCCAGCCCCTACTCAGGCCGGAAACCCGAGAAATGAGAAGCTCTTTTCTGAAGTGCTTTCTCCACTCCTCTTTCTTCTTTGGACTGAGATAAGATAACCTTTATCATCACACTGGCGCACATTAAAAATGAAATCCCACTGCCTTCTCTCAAAAGTGTACACATCTATAACATTCATGTACATACCGTGTTTCCCCGAAAATAAGACCCTGTCTTATAATATGTTTTGCCATCAAAAACGGCACCAGGTCTTATTTTCGGGGGATACCATCCACTAACTAACCTCACTTGCGCGCATCACCCCCAGCCTTCTTTTCCCGGTAAGAGTGGTAGCCTCGAAGCTGATGATAGCGGTCTTCCAAAATCTCTGAGGTTGCCACAAAGAAGAGGGAGTCAATTTATTTTTCAAAGCACCAGAAGGCAGGGCAAGAAGCAACGGATGGAAATTAATCAAGGAGAGAAGCAATGTAGAACTAAGGAGAAATTTCCTGACAGTTAGAAGAATTAACCAGTGGGACAATTTGCCTCCAAAAGTTGTGGGTGCTCTAATACTGAAAGAAGAGATTGGACGGGTCCTTTCCAACTCTGTTATTTTGTTATTCTGTCATATAAATAGATTTCCCCTTTAAGTTTAAAGCTGGAAAGCCATAGACAATAATTGTATAGAAAATGAGAATGATAACATACAGAGTGACCTAAACTTTAAACACCTCTTCCCCCCAGGAAGCACATGCGTCCTGCTTCATAACTAAACTCCACTCAGGTTTCATGAGCCCATCAATCAAGTCAGTTTAATTCCCTTAAGAAATGGAAATAACATCATGCTCTCAACTCTTGTTATGCTTCAGTCAGCAAAAAAACCCAAAAAAACATCCAAGGCAGATTAATTTAGATCGCATGATGTCATCGAATAAGTTATTCAGAAGCACAAATGTGCTCCATTATCTATAAAGGAAGGAAAAGTAATTAGTTTCTTTTCTTTTTAGGTACGCTAAGAGCAGATGCACCAAAGACAAATTT
Source organism: Notechis scutatus (assembly GCF_049901735.1). Classification (NCBI taxonomy): domain Eukaryota; kingdom Metazoa; phylum Chordata; class Lepidosauria; order Squamata; family Elapidae; genus Notechis; species Notechis scutatus. The sequence continues at coordinate 54,521,591 of NC_142012.1, forward strand.
CTTGTGTACACTTGGCCAATAAAGAATTCTATTCTATTCTATTCTATTCTATTCTATTCTATTCTATTCTATTCTATTCTCTATTCTATTTTTTCCTTATTCTATTCTATTCTATTCTATTCTATTCTATTCTCTATTCTATTTTTTCCTTATTCTATTCTATTCTATTCTATTCTATTCTATTCTATTCTATTCTAATTCTTATTCTATTCTATATTATTCTATTCTATTCCATTCCATATTCTTTATTCATTCTTCTGTTCTCTTCTATTCTCTTCTATTCCATCCCATCCCATCCCATTTCATATTCTATTCTATTCTATTCTATTCTATTCTATTCTATTCTATTCTATTCTATTCTATTCTATTCTATTCTATTCTATTCTATTCTATTCTATTCTATTCTATTCTATTCTTATTCTATTCTATATTATTCTATTCTATTCTATTCTATTCTATTCCATTCCATATTCTTTATTCTTCATTCTTCTGTTCTCTTCTATTCTCTTCTATTCCATCCCATCCCATCCCATCCCATTCCATTTCATTCTCTATTCTATTCTATTCTATTCTCTATTCTATTTTTTTCCTTATTCTCTTCTCTTCTTATTCTCTTCTCTTCTTATTCTATTCTATATTATTCTATTCCATCCCATTCCATATTCTTCATTCTTCATTCTTCTGTTCTCTTTTATTCTCTTCTATTCCATCCCATTCCATCCCATCCCATTTCATTCTCTATTCTATTCTATTCTATTCTATTCTATTCTATTCTATTCCTGATTAGTTTATTAGGTGGGTTAAAAACTTTACAGTATATAAAGCAATAAGAACAGACTGATCAGCTGGAGAGCTATAGAGAAAACAGCTCCAGAAAGCACTAAAATCAGTCTTCATTTGATTGTTGATGATGAAGGCTGACTAAATTGGTGATGAATGCACAGATACAGATTAACAGAGTTGGAAGGGACCTTGGAGGTCATCTAGTCCAACCCCCCGTCGCCCAAGCAGGAGACCCTACACCATTTCTGACAAACGGAAGTCCAGTCTCTTCTTGAAAGCCTCCAGGGATGAAGCACCCACAACTTCTAAAGGCAACTTCTGTTCCATGGATTGATTGTTCTCACTGTCGGAAAGTTTCTCCTTATTTCCAGGAATCTCTCCTTGATCAGTTTGCATCCATTATTCCTTATCTGGCCTTCAAGTGCTTTAACAAATAGCTTGACCCCTTCTTCCTCTCTGTGGCAGCCCCTCAAATATTGGAACACTGCTCTCCTGTCTCCCCTGGAATTCTAGTCCTAGTCCAACCCCCTGCCTAGGCAGGAAACCCTACACCACTTCAGACAAATGGTTATCCAATCTCTTCTTAAAAACCTCCAGTGTTGAAGCATTCACAACTTCTGGAGGCAAGTTGTTCCACTGATTAATTGTTCTAATTGTCAGGAAATGTCTTATTTCTAGGTTGCTTCTCTCCTTGATGAGTTTCCATCTGTTGCTTCTTGTCCTGCCTTCAGGTGCTTTGGAGAATAGCTTGACCCCCTCTTCTTTGGGGCAGCCCCTGAAATATTAGAACACTGCTATCATGTCTCACCTAGTCCTTCTTTTCACCCAGTTCCTGCAACTGTTCTTCATATGTTTTAGCCTCCAGTCCCCTGACCATCTTTGTTGCTCTTCTCTGCACTCTTTCTAGAGTCTCAACATCTTTTTTACATTGTGGCGAACAAAACTGGATGCAGTATTCCAAGTGTGGCCTTACCAAGGCCTCATAAAGTGGTATTAAAGCGATCAATATCTTCCCCTCATAATTCCTAAGCTTCTGAACCAGCAAGATCTTGAGATCATCACAGATAAAAGATGAGGATTTGGCGATACGATAATAACCGTATATAATATACACAGAAAACAGGAAAATTCGAACTCCAAGTACAGGTGGGTTTTTGACTTACGACCCCAAAGGAGCCCAAAATATATTTTTTTTTGTAAATTTTATTTGAGTTTTCACAAAGAAAAAAAAATACAAATAAAACATCTTTTTTGAAAGTAGCGTAATCCCGGGTTACATTTCTTCGGTCAGACACAAATTCGACTTCATGCTCATTTTTATATTCTATTCCATATCTTATTACTGTTTTACATTTTCAGCATAGCTTCTCCCCTCTTTTAATTTTCTCAATTTTATTTTAATTATCTCATCTCAATTCAAATCATTATATTTATATTTTTTGTCTGTCCTGTTTCAATTATCTATTATCTTTTCTCATTAAACAAAATTTCTCCTGTAGTTACTGATTGGAGTATGAGGCCTTTATATCTTTTAAGTTTATCCATTTAACTCTTATTTAGGCTTCAATATATACCCTAAAGTTATAACATTCACTATAATACATAACTTCCATTCAGATTCTGCTTGGTACATTCTTAAAATACACACTATGTTCTTAAAAAAAGAAAAAATTATAAATGTATGTAATTAAAACAACACTTTCCATTCCAATTCAATTCTATCATTAATATTAATATTCATTAAAATCTTAACTTCTTTACCATTACTTTTCAATTAAATATCATACTTCTATGGGAACAATTATAAGCTTTCCATAATTAATTCCCCCCCTCTTCACTTATATTTTATAAAACATTAACTAATTAAGATGTTCCCGTTCCTTCCTAATTCAATTTTCTCATTTATTTTATTTCACTTATTTTATTAACAAACATTTCACTAAATTACACTATTTTATCCCTCATTTTAATCATACATTGTTTCCAATTTTCTAAAGTTATTTCTATTACTAATATAACAATACAATCTTATGTACCTTTACAGAATCCCTTTTTCAGTTAAATTTTCACCCATTATCTCTAAATAGGTCCTGTTTCTCTATATCTTGTTCCGGTCCTTTGTAACTTCTTTTCCTTTCCTTCTTCTGTCTCTTCTTCTCTCTCCCCTTTTTACCCCCTTGTCTCTCTACCTCTATTTCTCTCTTCTGTATTCCCCTTTTCTGTTGCTTTCCAGTATTATACTTATTTTCGAATTATTTTTCTTTTCTTTGGTTGTTTTTTAAAGTCTTAAATTCTCCATTCTCTTTCCCCCCCTTTCCTTTTTCTTCCCCACATGGAATTACTTGTTCATTAAAGATGGCTTCTTCTTTGTCCCAGTCTTCTTGTTTTGCAGACGTTTCTTGTTGTTTCTCATAGTTCCAAATCTCCTTTTCTAAGAATTGAAAAATGAAGCCAAAAGAACCCTTCCCTTCTTGTGCATCTTCTTTGTACTTTTTAAGCTCCATTTTCAATTCATCTAAAAGTGATGCCATTGTATAAATTTTTAAACAACCACCTGATTAATTTTAGTCATTCAAATGTAATAACCAAGAAACCAAAGATCACCAAATAATCCAAATACACGCAGGCTGTTTCTTTTTGCTCTTTTTTTTCACTTTCTCTTCCTGGGGTTACTGTTTAGTTACAAAGTTTCAGTTAAAATGTATCTTTTAGAAGTCTTATTGAAGTTTTACTGTAGATTCTTTTTAATTCCAGGCAGTCTCCTCCCTCTTCTAGATCCTGCCCTTATTCTTTCTCTCTCCCTTCTTGCTTATGAAAAATTTTTTTTAGTGTCCAGAAATCTTTATTATCCCTTTGACATTTTGTTTTATTTTCCAGCTTAATTGCCTGTTGATGTCAAAGCGGATTTTTCCGATTTCTTATTTAATTCTCATAGTTGTCAGTATAGGGAAGGGAAGAGAAGAAAAAAACCCCCAAACCTTTCCCTTTTCACTTTCCTTTGCTGCTTCCGACTCTTCTTTGGGAGCGATGTTATTTTTTTGTAAGTTTAAATTCCAGGGTACCTTAGTTGTTGCTTTTACAATTTAACCCAGTCAGCCAAAACTTTCACTTCTTATCTTCCTCCTGCACATTCTTTTCTGGTCGAGTTCTTCTTTGTGGTGGCCATTTCTGACCACCGCTGCAACCACCTTCGGGAAAGGGAGTAATGGCCAGCTGAGGAGGAGAGATGTGGCTCTCCTCAACCCTGCTGGCAGTCTCCCCCCTCTTCACCACCTCTACGGGGTGGCTTAGCCCCGAAACCAGCCGGCTCGGGGCGCTCCAGCGGTGAGCGCAGACCGAAACCGTGCACAATCGCGGATTTCTGTCTGTCTCCGAAGAGACTTCAAACCGGGAGCCCAGGAGCCCAAAATTTTTGTTGCTAAGTGAGATGTGGGTGAAGTGAGTTTTTGCCCTGTTTTACTTTGTTTGTGGTGATATGTTAAGGAAAAATTTGGAAATAATGCTATCCATGAGGGATCCTTACGGCTCACTGGGCTTGATTGTTTCCTTGCAGACGTTTCATTACCCAACTAGGTAACGACATCAGTGTGCTGATATTATCTAGTTTGGGTAATGAAAAGTAAAGAAAACAACCAAGCCCAGAGAGAACCAAAGATCCCTTATTTCAACCTTGAAGTTACAGATATCCTTCTTTATCAACATGTTAAGTATCCAAGAAAAAATCAATGAAAGAATGAAAGATCGGAACTGATATTTTTTTTTGTTATTGAAATGTTTGCTTTTTGTTAAATTATATACAGAGATAAATGGAATAAATGTGAAAAAAAAGGAAATTATGACAAGCTTATTAACTATATTTAAGGTATTAATAGAACATAATTGAAATGAATTATGAGGATTGTTGTAATGAGATTAATATCAGTTTTTACGATGAATTGAATAGATTAATTTTTCTTTTTGAAATTATAAACATTTTTATGTAATTGAAGGGGAAAGTACCATGCGGAATCTGACCTAAAAGGTATATATGTTATGTAGTTGCTAGGAGAGTATTATTATTAATTTTTAGGCAATAATTACAAGTTAAATGATTATTGGGATTTAAAGAGGAGTTCATTAAAGGATATATAAGCTATGGGGTGGCACACTCAAATTAGTAATTGTGGGGGAAAGATCCCTTTGCTGATATACAGTCGATTGCAAATATGCCTAATTTGCAAAATCTTGCAACTGTATGAGAATCACTATGCATTAACTCCAGAGTTATAACAAATATTTTTAAATATACACCACCGACAGAGTATCCCACACACTTGCAAAGCTATTTTGTTTATAAAAGCCTATGAAAACAACTTCTGACTCCTGGCAGAACTGAAAGAAATACTTCAGACCCAGCATTGCAATTGGAAACCTTGCTAGCTTGGGCCCTGTTTATGTTGGCAGGAGCCAGCCGAAAGCAATTCACATCAGCAGAGAATTAAAAATGATGAATAGAGCTATGGCGATCCTATACCCAACCATCTCCCCATTGCTTGCTTCACCCATGGCTATCAAAGGTGTGTTCCTTCAAATTTCTAGGTTTTATCATATCACAAGACCTAAAATGGACACCTAACATAAAAAATGTCATCAAAAAAGCACAACAAAGAATGTTCTTTCTGCGCCAACTCAGAAAGCTCAAACTGCCCAAGGAGCTGCTGATCCAGAGGAATGACTGAGTCTGTCATCTGCACCTCTATAACTGTCTGGTTTGGGTCTGCAATCCAACAAGACAGACACAGACTTCTTATTTTAACAGTTTGCAAGATCTTCTTTTGTTTTCATAACCTTGTGTCATATAACCACACCTGTTTTTAACTTATATCGCTACCTCGTTTTTATGGGTTGATACTTTTCTTTTATGCCTTATGATATATAATTTATCTTTGGTCAATCAAATTATACCAACAATTCCAGCTATCGTAGTATAGTGAAGTGTCTTTGTTTTTTAGCGCCAAAGTCAATTTATCCATTTCTGCGCATTTAGAGATTTTTTCAATAATCATTTCTTCAGAGGATAATTGAGGACCTGTATACTGCACAAGTCAAAAAGAGGGCTGTGAAAAGATTTACAGACCCCTCACATCCTGGACATAAACTGTTTCAACTCCTTCCCTCAAAACAATGCTATAGAGCAGGGGTGGGCAAACTTTTTGGCTCGGGGCCGCATTGACTTTTAAAATTTGACAGACGGGCCGGGTCAGCACAAGATTTTGGGAATTGCCCCCCCACCCTTCCCCCTCTTCTCCTCCTTCCTCCTCCCTCGGAGGCCCCTGAGTCAGGAGTTGCTACTGCCGACGCGGCTCGCGCGGCTCCAGTCCCGCGTTGCCTCGGGAAGGGAAAGGCAAAAAGGAAGAGCCGCGGCGGTGCTTTGCAACGGGAGCAGCGGCACGGAGGCTCAGGCTCAGCGGCTCCTGGTTTTGCCTTTTCTTTCCCAAGGCAATGCGGGACTGGAGCCGCACGAGCTGCGCCGGCGGTAGTAACTCCTGACAGCCCCAGCCGAACACCTGAGCGGAGCCCGGCGAAACTGCCTGTTGCTGCTGCCGGAGCACCGCCGGGTCGCCTCCTCCAAGCAGCCCGCCCTCCTGCCGGGCTTCCCCTCTGCCGCGCGGCTCGGGGCCAGGCGCGAGCGCCCACGAGTTAAAGGAAGCCGAAAGTTGCTGGGAAGTTGCTCGGGTGCTGGGAGCAGGCTTTAAAGTGCCGCCCGAGCAAAGTTTAAGCAGCCCGCCCACCCTCCGGGCAGAACTCTTCCGCTCCTCGGCGGAAGATGCTCCAGCCTGCAAACTTTGCCTTTGCAAAGCCCTGGAAGCCCCGGAAACCCGAGCAACTTCCCAGAAACTTTCGGCTTCGTTTTAACTCGCGGGTGCTCGCACCTGGCGGAGGGGAAGCCCGGAGCCTCCTCCAAACAGCCTGCCCGCCCGCCCGCCCGGGCTTCCTTCCGCCGCGGCTCGGGGCCAGGCGCGGCGCCCATGAGTTAAAAGGAAGCCGAAAGTTGCTGGGAAGTTGCTCGGGTGCTGGGAGCAGGCTTTAAAGTGCCGCCCGAGCAAAGTTTAAGCCTGGAAGCCCGGAAATCCGAGCAACTTCCCAGCAACTTTCGGCTCGTTTTAACTCGCGGGCGCTTGCGCCTTGCCCCAAGCCGCACGGCAGCCCGCTCCAAGCAGCCCGCCCGCCTGCCGGGCAGAACCCTTCCCGCTCCTCGGCGGGAAGACACTCCAGCCTGCAAACTTTGCCTTTGCAAAGCCCTGAAGCCCGGAAACCGAGCAACTTCCCAGCAACTTTCGGCTTCGTTTTAACTCGCGGGCGCTTGCGCCTTGCCCCGAGCCGCACGGCAGAGGGGAAGCCCGGAGCGCCGCCGGGTTGCCTCCTCCAAGCAGCCCGCCTGCCCGCCCACCCACCAGGCTTCCCTCCGCCGTGCGACTCGGGCCAGGCGCGAGCGCCCGCGAGTTAAAACGAAGCCGAAAGTTGCTGGGAAGTTGCTCGGGTGCTGGGAGCAGGCTTTTAAAGTGCCGTCCGAGCAGGACCGCCAAGCCGGAAGCGGGGCACCAAGGCAGGGCAAGGCTCCACCAGCAGCGGCCTAGCTTTAGGTGGCTCAAGCAGCCCGCCCGCCCGCCGGGTGGAACCCTTCCCACTCCTCGGCGGAAGACGCTCCAGCCTGCAAGCTTTGCCTTTGCAAAGTTTAAGCCTGGAAGCCCGGCAAAAAAAGGGGATCGGCGGGGACTCGCCTTCGGAGAGGTTGCACTTGAAGGTGATTTGAACTCCCAGCCGCGGCCTTTGCAAATTTCTTTTCTTTCCTACCCTAGATCGCTCTGCAGTTTTGCAGCTTTGGGGGCCACGCGGCACAGGGCAATACGCCACGCCCAGCGATTTTTTTCAGGGGCGGGCGGATTGGACAGACCAATGGCAGTGATTTTTTTTCAGGGCGGGCCGCATTGGACAGACCAACGGGCCGGATGTGGCCCGCGGGCCGTAGTTTGCCCACCCCTGCTATAGAGCATTGCACACCAGAACAACTTGACACAAGGACAGTTTTTTCCCCTCGAACACCATCACTCTGCTAAATAAATAATTCCCTCAACACTGTTCAACTATTTACAAAGTCTGCACTACTATTACTGTTAATCTTCTCATCACTCCTTATCACCCATCCCCTCCCACTTGTGACTGTATGACTGTAACTTTGTCACTTGTATCCTTACGATTTATATTGACTGTTTCCTAGTATGATTTGATGGCTTATTGTACCCTATGACTATTATTAAGTGTTGTACCTGATGATTCTTGATGAATGTGTCTTTTCTTTTATGTACACTGAGAGCATATGCACCAAAGACAAATTCCTTGTGTGTCCAATCACGCTTGGTCAATAAAAGAATTCTATTCCATTCCATTCTATTCCATTCTATTTTCAAAGTCCAATTCTGGACATGTATTCAAAGCAAAATGTTTAAAAAAAATGAAAGAGGGGAAAAGTATAAGATGAAAACTGGGGGCCTACCAAACGAATCCCGATGTAGATCTCAATCAAGTTTGAATAAGATAACTGGAGGGTGGAAACGGACCTATGGACATTTTCAATCTAAAATACAAGCAGGGTTGACTTCAAAATTCAAATTCTCATCCACAGTAGAAATTACAAAAAGGTAACCCCATCATACCCTCCGGTGTTCCTTGGAAGGACAGATACCAAACTTACCAGCTTTAAGACTTAACAGAATAGAATAACAGAGTTGGAAGGGACCTTGAAGGTCATCTAGTCCAACCCCCCATCCAAGCAGGAGACCCTACACTATCTCTGACAGGTGGCAGTCTGGTCTCTTCAGGAAAGCTTCCAGGGATGAAGCTCCCACAACTTCTGAAGGCAACTTCTGTTCCATGGGTTGATTGTACTCACTGTCAGAACATTTCTCCTTATTTCCAGGTTGAATCTCTCCTTGTTCAGTTTCCATCCATTATTCCTTGTCTGGCCCTACAGGTGCTTTGGAGAACAGCTTGACCCCTTCCTCCCTGTGGCAGCCCCTCAAATATTGGAAGATGCTATCCTGTCTCCCCTGGTCCTTCTCTTCACTAAACTAGCCATGCCCAGTTCCTGCAACTGTTCATCATATGTTTTAGTCTCCAGTCCCTAATCATCCCTTTTGCTCTTCTCTGCATTCTTTCTAGAGTCTCAACATCTTTTTATATTGTGGTGACCAAAACTGGATGCAATATTCTAGGTGTAGTCTTACTAAGGCTTCATAGAGTGGTATTAGTGCCTCCCTTGATCTTGATTGTTAATGCGATTTAGGATTGCATTGGCTTTTTTGGCTGTCGCTGCACACTGTTGGCGCATATTTAACTGGTTGTCCATTAAGACTCCCAAGATCCTTCCCACTTGTGGACTTCTGGCTGAGGAATTCTGGGAGCTGAAGTCCACAAATTTTAAAGTTGTCAGGTTTGGAGATCTCATCTTGGACAGCTAGCCAAATCTAAGTGTGGCCTTTGTGGTTTACTCATTCAGTACTCATTAGCACAATGCAGAGCCCAGTCTGTTATTGTTGTTTTCAATGTACATATTTCAGCAGGGAGAAGATAATCAGCAGGAAGGGGTTGGACTACAGGATTTCCAAGGTCCCTCCCAGCCCTAGGATTCTATGTTTTATCTGTGCATGCAACATACCTTACTACGCCAGGTTTGTAGCTCAATTCTTCCCTATGACAGAGCTCCACTGTGTGGCTGCAACAAGAAATTACTGTAGTAGAAGGAATACAGGAATGTGGGAGGCAGGACGGTAATAGATAAAACTTGGTGAAAAAGAAGAGAATTGCTGAGCTGCTCCTAGTTCTTACAGATCCTCCTGGATTACTAAAGTGTATGAAATATGTAGCACCTATTGTGGTGGTATTGAAAACATCGTAAGGATTTCCTTCCATGCGTTCAGCCTTTTTAAAATGATTTGTTGAAAGGTTCAGCCAACACAGGGATACAATCAAGATCAAGGGAGGCACTAATACCACTCTATAAAGCCTTAGTAAGACCACACCTAGAGTACTGCATCCAGTTTTGGTCACCGCATTATAAAAAAGACGTTGAGACTCTAGAAAGAGTGCAGAGAAGAGCAACCAGGATGATGAGTGGACTGGAGACTAAGGCATATGAAGAACGGTTGCAGGAACTGGGCCTGGCTAGTCTAGTGAAGAGAAGGACTAAGGGAGACATGATAGCATCTTCCAATATTTGAGGGGCTGCCATCGAGTGGAGGGGGTCAAGCTATTTTATAAAGCACCTTTAGGCCAGACAAGGAATAACGGATGGAAACTGAACAAGGAGAGATTCAATCTGGAAATAAGGAGAAATGTTCTGACAGTGAGAACAATCAACCCATAGAATAGAAGTTGCCTTCAGAAGTTGTGGGAGCTTCATCACTGGGAGTTTTCAAGAAGAGACTGGACTGCCATCTGTCAGAAATAGTGTAGGGTCTCCTGCTTGGGTGTGGGGTTGGACTAGATGACCTAAAAGATCCCTTCCAACTCTGTTCATCTGTATCTAGCGTTTTGCTCTCCATCCTGCTATTTCCCGTTTGCTCTTTTAATTCTTATCAGTGGTTGATGCGTCCAGCAGCTCAGGGAATTGTCTCCTTCAGGAAGTAAAACCCACGCCTGCAACTCGTGGTGGATTATAGAAGTATCTCTGGTGTAAGATTGGGAACGAACACACACCCCCCCCCCGAGGGGAATATGGTTTGCAGGGCAGATCAATAGAAAATCAGAAAGAAAATGGCAGGGAAAGAAAATTGGCAAACCTTCTAGAATGGTCTCTAATTCAGCAACCGTATGGGTAGTCCTTGAATTATGGCCACAACTGAGCCCCAAATTAGTGTTGTTAAGTGAGTTTTGCCCGTATTACCATCTTCCTTGCCACAGTTGTTAAGGGAATCACTGCAGTTGATCAGTTAGTAACCCAGTCGTTTAAGTGAATCTGGCTTCCCCATTGACTTTGACAAGTGCTTTCCCTACACCCAACTCCGTTCTAGCACTGATGACGTTACCTAGCTGGGACATGAGACATCTGCAAGAAAACAACCAAGCTCAGAGAGCACCAAGGACGCCAGTCTTCTTCCTCCTCCTCCTTCTCCTCCTCCTCCTCCTCCTCTCCCTCCCCCACAAATCCCACTCCATTCTAGCACTGATGATGTTACCTAGCTGGGACATGAGAAGTCTGCAAGAAAACAACCAAGCTCAGAGAGAACCAAGGACCCCAGTCTTCTTCTTCTTCCTCCTCCTCCTCCTCCTCCTCCTCCTCCTCCTCCTCCCCTCCTCCTCCCCCCCCCTCTCCCCCTCCACAATCCCACTCCATTCTAGCACTGATGACGTTACCTAGTTGGGAAATGAGATGTCTACGAGAAAACAGCCAAGCCCCAAGGAGGCCAAAGCAATGAATGCATGCATGGGTTATTATTATTTTACTTCTGAAGCCTGCAGAGATTTGTGTTCAATCCACCTCCACAAATGTATCACTCTTGAAGAGACTCTGATGGTGGAAGAGAACACGCATGTTGGCAAGGGCCAACATGTGACAATTCCTTTCTAGAGAAGATAGTCCACCTTGCTGATCTAAATTCAGGCCATTTCCTCTTTTTCCCATGCTTCGCTCCTAAAGAGAGCGAAACCTCGCTGAACGGCCTCCATAAAGCCACGACACACAGTACACTGTGTTGTGCGTTGTGTTGTTTAAAAGGAATCTCTTTATCTATTAATAGGACATAGAAGAAGCTCAGATCATATTTTAGGTCACGGTCCTGGAGGATTAGGTGCAGTCATTGAAGCGTTTGAGCTGTCCGTCTGCAGAAATCTCGCGGCTGGCTATTTTTCCCAGATCTAAAAGTCCTTCAAACCGGTGTGAAATATGAAATGTAACTCTGCAATTCGATTTGAGTATGTGAGAGAACGAAAAGTTTCACGTATCTGCCACTTCTGCGTAGAAAGCGGCAAAAAAAAACAAAAAACCAGATCAGTGCAGATAGAAAATAGAATAACAGGGTTAGAAGGGACCTTGGAGGTCATCTAGTCCAACCCCCCTGCTCAAGCAGGAGACCCTGTATCCTTCCAGAGAAATGGCTGTTCTTAAAAACCTCCCTTCCAACCGTATTATTCTATGTTGTAATATTCAAGCTTGCCGTGTCTTATTGTCATTGATCACTTCAGCAAGCTTTTTGGTTCTGGATTATCATTATCATCATCATCATTATTATTATTATTATTATTATTAATCACACAGTCAGTCAGAAGTTCAAATTGGGTTTGGCATTTTTGTCTACCTATCGAGTCCATACCAAGGACCTGGGATAGGCAAATCTGGATGCTTGATGGTGTTACAGATATGATATCGCTGCAGGATGGAAGCTGTTCCAAGTAAAGCTGCCTTCTGCAATTGACCAATGGCAAATTTGTCAATGCCTATGGTGCTGGCTGTTCAGTCTCTTCTTTAAAACCTCCTTTCCAACCGTATTATTCTATGCAGTAATATTCAAGCTTGCCCTGTCTTATTGTCTTGATCACTTCAGCAAGCTTTTTGGTTCTGGAATATCATCATCATCATCCTCTGATACTAAGCTGGCAGGAATAGCCAATACCCTAGATATGATAGGCTCAAGATCCAGATGGATCTTGACAGAGTTGAATCCTGGGCCCTATCTAACAAAATGAAATTTAATGTAGAGAAAAGTGAAGTCTGACACTTAGGCAAGAAAAACCCAAAGTACACATATAGGTTGTGTGAAACCAGGCTTAACAGCAGTAACTGTAAGAGAGAGGTTGGAGTCTTAGTCCAATTAAATATGAGCCAGCAGTATGCGGTGGTAGCCAAAAATTTGCAAAAATGCAACTTAAATTTTTAAAAAAGGAATATAATCCTTAGGCCAACAAGTTTCATGTGATTATATATTCTAAAACATAGATCCAAAGGATTAGATTTCATAGAGTGTTTGATGACCCTGGACTGATATTTGGGATATTGTTAAAACTGCAGGGTGGGCTTCAAATGTTTTAGCAAAGGGTTCTCTGCCCGGGTGCGGGTGCTGGGTGGGCGTGGCGAAATGGCCTCCGGGACTCGGCAGCGGCACCGGAGGGCTCAGGCTCAGCGGCTCCTGGTTTTGCCTTTTCCTTCCCGGGAGGCAACGCGGGACTGGAGCCGCACGGAGCTGCACCCGGCGTAGCAACTCCTGACAGCCCCAGCCGGACACCTGAGGGCGGGCCCGGGCGAAACTGCCTCTTGCTGCTGCCGGAGCACCGCCGGGTCGCCTCAAGCAGCCTGCCCGCCCACCGGGCTTCCCTCTGCCGCGTGGCTCGGGGCCAGGCGCAAGCACCCGTGAGTTAAAAGGAAGCCGAAAGTTTGCTGGGAAGTTGCTCGGGTGCTGGGACGCAGGCTTTTAAAGTGCCGCCCGAGCAAAGTTTAAGCCTGGAAGCCCTGGAAATCCGAGCAACTTCCCAGCAACTTTCAGCTTCCTTTTAACTCGCGGGCGCTCACGCCTGGCCCGAGCCGCGGGCGGAAGGGAAGCCCGGCGGGCGGGTGGGCAGGCTGCTTGGAGGAGGCTCGGGCTTCCCCTCCGCCAGGCGCGAGCGCCCATGAGTTAAAACGAAGAAAGTTGCTGGGAAGTTGCTCCGTTTTCCAGGGCTTTGCAAAGGCAAAGTTTGCAGGCTGGAGCGTCTTCCGCCGAGGAGTGGGAAGGGTTCCGCCCGGTGGGCTGCTTAAACTTTGCTCGGGCGGCACTTTAAAAAGCCTGCTCCCAGCACCCGAGCAACTTTCCAGCAACTTTCGGCCGTTTTAACTTCGCGGGTGCTCGCGCCTGCGCCCGAGCCGCACGGCGGAGGGGAAGCCCGCAGCGCCGCCAGGTCGCCTCCTCCAAGCAGCCTGCCCGCCCGCCCGCCGGGCTTCCCCTCGCGGCGCGGCTCGGGGCCAGCGCGAGCGTCCGCGAAGTTAAAACGGCCGAAAGTTGCTGGGAAGTTGCTCGGGTGCTGGGAGCAGGCTTTTAAAGTGCCACCCAAGCAAAGTTTAAGCAGCCCGCCCCGTCCGCCGGGCGGAACCTTCCCGCTCCTTGGCGGGAAGACACTCCAGCCTGCAACTTTACCTTTGCAAAGCCCTGGAAAACGGAGCAACTTCCCAGCAACTTTCGCTTCGTTTTAACCTCGGGCGCTCGCGCCTGGCAGAGGGGAAGCCCGGAGCCTCCTCCAAGCAGCCTGCCCGCCCGCCCGCCGGGCATCCCTTCCGCCACGCGGCTCGGGGCCAGGCTACGACCGCCCGCGAGTTAAAACGAAGCCGAAAGTTGCTGGGAAGTTGCTCAGGGTGCTGGGAGCAGGCTTTTAAAGTGCCGCCAAGCAGGACCGCCGAGCCGGGAAACGGGCACCAAGGCAGGGCAAAGCTCCACCAGCAGCGGCCTAGCTTTAGGTGGCTCCAAGCAGCCCGCCCGCCCGCGGGTGGAACCCTTCCCGCTCCTCGGCGGGAAGACGCTCCAGCCTGCAAGCTTTGCCTTTGCAAAGTTTAAGCCTGGAAACCCCGGAAAAAGGGGGATCGGTGGGACTCACCTTCGGAGAGGTCGCACTCGAAGGTGATTTCGAACTCCCAGCCGAGGCCTTTGCAAATTTCTTTTCTTTCCTACCCCTAGATCGCTCCGCACTGTTTTGCAGCTTTGGGGGCCACGCGGCACAGGGCAATTACGCCACGCCCAGCAATATTTTTTCAGGGGCGGGCCGGATTGGACAGACCAATGGCAGCGATTTTTTTTCAGGGGCGGGCCGCATTGGATAGACCAATGGGCCGGATGTGGCCTGCGGGCCGTAGTTTGCCCACCCCTGCCCTAGATGATAGGCTCAAGATCCAGATGGATCTTGACAGAGTTGAATCCTGGGCCCTATCTAACAAAATGAAATTTAATGTAGAGAAAAGTGAAGTCTGACACTTAGGCAAGAAAAACCCAAAGTACACATATAGGTTGTGTGAAACCAGGCTTAACAGCAGTAACTGTAAGAGAGAGGTTGGAGTCTTAGTCCAATTAAATATGAGCCAGCAGTATGCGGTGGTAGCCAAAAATTTGCAAAAATGCAACTTAAATTTTTTTAAAAAAGGAATATAATCCTTAGGCCAACAAGTTTCATGTGATTATATATTCTAAAACATAGATCCAAAGGATTAGATTTCATAGAGTGTTTGATGACCCTGGACTGATATTTGGGATATTGTTAAAACTGCAGGGGTGGGCTTCAAATGTTTTAGCAAAGGGTTCTCTGCCCGGGTGCTGGGTGGGCGTGGCCATGGTGGGCGTGGCCTAGTCAGCCTCCTGCACCACAGAGGGGGTGGGGTGTGTTTTTGCCATCCCCGAGCCTCCAGGAGGGCGAAAACGGCCTCCCTGGACTCCAGAGGCTCTCTGGAAGCGGGAAATGGGCCCATTTCCGGCCTTCCTGAACTCCTGGGAAGCCTGTTTTTTGCCCTCCCTGAGCCTCCGCACATGCCCTGCACTCCCCTCCATCCAAAACGGGCTGCGTGAGGGCTCCTGGGAGGGGAGGGGTAGGCGGGGCCAGCCAGGGGTGGGATTTGGGAGTTCTCCCAACTGCACAGAATCTTAGCTAGGGGCTCTCCTGAACTCCCGCTAACCCCCAGCAGCCCAGCCCTAGTTAAAAGCAAAACAAACAAAAATGCCCTAAAATTTGCACGAAAGAAAGCCGTCCCCTGCTACACTGACCACAACTAAGATACTAATTTTGGCAGTCAATAGTAGCGTCCCAAGAAAACGTACCCATTAACCAATTTAAAATTAATTTATCTGCATAAACTATATAATACTACACATACTGATAGCGGCCAGAATAGCTTACGCGCAAATGCGGAAAGAGCATAAGGCCCCAACGGAAGAATTAATTTTACAAAAAATAGCAGACTATGCAGAAATGGATATGCTCACACTAAAAATGAGGGAAAAAGAAGAATCTGACTATTACTCAGTTTGGCATAGATGGTACATATGGCTAGGAAAGAGAAATAAGAATGGATAAAGACGATTGTATAGAAGAAACCTCAAGAAAGTAATACATAGAGAGGTAGAAAGATAAAACAGATAAAGATAGATAATAAATAAGAATTATAAATAAAGACAAAAACTACTAAGAGTACGTACAAATAGATGATGGAAATATGGATTAATACTGAACGTTGATGCAAATACTGTTGAAAATGTAATCAAGATGTGTACTGGTGGAAAGCAATGAAAATTATTTGAAAAAAATAAATAAAATTAATTTATCTGTCATTTCCTTTCTGTGGGAATGATAGCACTCCTGTTTACCTGGAAGCTCTTAATGCAATTGCGAATATTAATTTGGAAAGCTGTGATACATTAACACCTTTACATGTTGTATGCCTTCAAGATCTAGAGCCATTATCACAGTCTAGATCGCTAACCAGGAACAGATGTTACCCCCTCGAACTAGAGTATGGTTCACAGTTTAAAAAAAAAAAAAAAAAAGCTAAAGAGTTTTCTCTGTATCAGTTTACGAATTTGACTAATTTGCTAATTTTAGACCAGTTGTTCAACTTAGCAAATGGAGAATCTGTGCAGATTGTCAATCATCCAGGTCACAGTTGGCCCCAAAGTGCTTTTTGCAAGAGATAACTGGACTTCCTTGTTTTTCTTTGAAGATCTTTCGCTTCTCATTCCAGAAGCTTCTTCAGCTTCTGAGAGCTGAAGAAGCTGTCTTTTTGAGAGCTCAGGAAGCTTCTTGGATGAGAAGCAAAACATATAGTTTCAGGAGTCAAAAACTGACAAAGACATGCTGTGATTCTTCCAAATAGATCTTCTTATTGTTCTGACCCAAACCCTTTTCCAATAAAACAAACACAAACAAGGGTACAGAACCTTCTAATGCTTCTTACGAATCCCCGGTTAAAAGGATTCTGAAACTAATTAACACAGGCCTCACCAAAACTGTGTGAGTCTGCCAAGAATCACAAATAAGAAATAATTTACAACACAAGAGTCTTCAAATACCAAAATACTGCAATGTCCATGAGGTTGGAGTTTCAAAACGTTTTTGCTTCCTGCAAAGAACGTTCACTTCACAGCTGGCTTTTATCTTCTTGAAGGCGGAGCCATTACCTTGCAGCCTTACTCCTGAGTCATCCGTGCTGTTGCAGCTGCTCTTTCCTGTGAGCAACCCTGTGTGCACACATACTTGGCACAGGCTCCTCAGGAACCTCCTCATCGCTGCTGCCAGCCCCCACAATCTCTGAAGGCAGCAGTCCACTCCCTAATAGTCCCGGCTCCTCATCTCTCTCTCCTCAGCCGTCCACACCTGCTACTGGCTAACCACAACACTTATGATTTCACACCTATAGACTGAATCTTGCCAAACTAAAGCGTATACTATGGTAACTATTAAGGAGGAGCTGTCTTTACCCTCTTTCTCTCACACAAGCTATCTAAACTGAGTTGTCGCTTGCTTCTCTGGAGGGCAGCCCCTCCCTCCTAGGAATCCAAACAACGTCTCATCACATCTTGGTTGTCTACAGGTAGACTCGGCTTACGACCACAATTAAGCCCAAAATTTCTGTTGCTGTGAAATTGTTTTGCCCCATTTTATGACCTTTCTGGTGAAAAGTGGTCATAAATCACTTTTTTCAGCATTGTTGCTACTTTGAACAGTCACTAAATGAACTTCTGTAAGTTGAGGACCATCTGTACAGATGGAGAAGACCATACAAAAGGACTAACTTAACCTTTCTTTGTCTTTTGGGGCACATCATCTAGGCTAGGGGCAAATTTAAGATCTGTGGGCTGGGGAATTCTGGGAGTTGAAGTTCACGAGTCTTTAAAGTTGCCAAAATCGGCCACCTCTTACCCCCAGCCTGCTAGATCAATCGCTCATCTCCTCTAGCTTTAACTCCAACTCCAAACTATTCACTTACCTTGGTTTGATCATCGGCTTTGAAAACGTAGCAGATACTTGGCCGGTGTGAGGACCCATCTTTGATCAAGCAGGCGAAGTAACTGGGATCATCACTGTTGTGAATCAGCTTGTGGACATCTTGAGGCCGACACTCAAAGAGGCTGGAACAGATCAAAGGATCCCACTGCTGGTTTTTCCCTGAGTCTGCTTCACACCGTATCTTGGCGGGGGAGATGTAGATCCGAATTTGGCGAGCGTCAGGCTCTTCCTTTGATGGCTGAATGCTGAGCTGTCGGATCTGGGCTACGATCCAAGGAAGCATGGGCATCGTGGTTAAAGAATGGACCGGCATCGAACCGATCAGCTGAAGGCGGAAATCAACAGAACCGTCATTGGATGCCTCCGGGTTTTTCACACTGAATGACAAAGGTTCCATTTTTAAAAAATTGGGAAAGGTGGTACCTCAACCCAATCAGTCAGCCAGTCTTGAAATTCTAAAATGGAAACAAAAAAATATTATTAGCGGATGTAATGACTTCTTTCCATTCCAAGAATCATGCCAACAATGACACTAAACAGCCCTATTTCAATTTTTCATTTTGTTTATGCCATGCTACCGTGTTTCCCCGAAAATAAGACCCTGTCTTACATTTTTTTTGCCACCAAAAAAGGCAGCAGGTCTTATTTTCGGGGGAAGTCATTCATTGACTAACCTCACTTGCGCACGTCGCCCCTGGCCTCTATTTTGCTGTCAGAAGCCTTCAGGAATTTATTCTTCTGTGGCTGGCAAAGCTTTCCTGAAGGACTCTGCAGCCGATAATGGAGTCCGGATCAATCCGGAGCTTTTTTCTCAGCTCCAGAGGCCTTCAGGAAAGCCATGCCAATCTTGTCGGCTGCAGAAGACATGGGCTGGCATGACATGTGTTGGGGTGTGCGAGGCCTGGCTACAACCTTCCAAAGGTAAGTAATAGGGCAGCTCCACACACACCCCATCCCCACCCTAGCTTAATTTTTAATCGTGTATTCTGGAGTGGGCGGGATCTTAATTAGGGCTTATTTTGGGGGTAGGGCTTACATTGGGCACATATGTAAAAATCAAGCTAGGATTTACTTTCAGGGTAGGTCATATTTTCAGGGAAACAGGGTACTACAACCAATTTATTATTCAGGATAGGTCTTACTTTCGGGGGATGTTACCCACTGACTAAACTCACTTGTACGCATCACCCCTGGCCTCCTTTTTGCTGTCAGTGAAATGAATAAATTGTTAAATTGTTAAATTTAAAGATTCTAGCAGTGCTGTGATCATTATCGTGTTTTCCCAAAAATAAGAACCTGTCTTATTTTTTTTTGTCACCAAAACCGCACAAGGTCTTATTTTGGGGGGATGTCATCCACTAACTTCACTTGCACACATCATCCCTGGCCTCCTTTTCGCTGTCAGAGGCCTTCAGGAACTCCTTCTTCTACTGCCAGCAAGGCTTTCCTGAAGGCCTCTGCAGCTGATAACGGAGCTCAGGATCGATCCAGAACTTTGTTCTCAGGTCCAGAGGCCTTCAGGAAAGTGTTGCCAGCCTTGCTGGCTGCAGAAGAAATGGCCCGGCAAGGCAGGTGTCAGGGTATGTGAGGCCTGGCTACAATTATCCAAAGGTAAGTAGTAGGGCAGCTCCCCATCCTCACCCTCGCTTAATTTTTACCCGTGCACTCTGGAGTGGGTGGGATCTTAACTAGACTGTGCAGAGATGGATAGATTGCACCTTAAAAATAAAGGATAAAGAAGACACAGAATATTACCTAACATGGAATAGGTTTTACGAATGGCTAGAGATAAGAGGTAGAAATTAGGCAAAGAAAGATTATTGTTATGCATGAATTAAATATAAAGAGGGTTTATAATTATATGTATATTGATATAATTAACAGAATCTCTCTCCCTATAAAAACGAAATATCACTCATGCATCATCACAAAATCTCCAGAACTGTAAAGCCTACAAACTTGAAATTTGGCACGTATGTTCCTCTTGGCTTCTAGGGACTCACTAAGAAAGGGTTTTTTGAAATGACCATCAGAGCATTTAGAGTATTTCCTATATTATCATTATCAACACGCTCTGATGCTAAGGAGTTCTACTCCCCCTCCCCACCTGAACAGAAATCTGTTCCAAATGCAAAACACAAGCAGAGGAGTTTCCGTTTCAGTTTCAGAGCACCAAGCAGCTTTAGTACAGAACAGTTGAGCTAAGCCACGCCCAGGCTCCTTGCTGTCTCCTTGCTCACACAGCAAATACTCTTTCAGTTTCCAAACAGCCCTCAACTCTCTCACACACTGACAGGATGCTAGCCAGATGAATACCAATGGATGCTGGTAGGCAGAGGCACAATTTCCCCCCCAAATTATTTTCTTCCCCAAAAACTAAGCCCGACCACATAGTTTCGTAGCGAAGCACGGGTATCAAGCTAGTTACAAATAAGAGAAAGCTACTTAAAAATTATTCTGTTATACCATTATTATTATTATTATTATTATTATTGTAAAAAGTTTTTTATTTTTATGTTTCAAAAAATATCTCTTTTAGTGAACATCGCGGTTCCAGGTTTTTACATTTCCATATAAACATGACCTTAGTTACATATTCATCTTTCACATTCAATTCCATATCATATCATTACATTTATAATTTCTATAAATTTTCTCAAACATTCTTATATTCTTCACACTTATTATATATATTTCCTATTCGTATCTTCTGTTATACCATTATTATTGCTATTTGTATACAGGTTAATATCTATGTTTGTTTCCTTCTTACTTTTTTTGTAAATGATACGCCCTGACAATACACTGTATTCAAAATGTTTATGAATAAAAGACAAAACATTAAAAAAAAAAGGATAAAGGATTTATCTCTTGCGATGTTTTAAAATAAAGTCATTCCCGGAATCACACAGGACCGTTCTGGAATTCTTTCTCTCATGCTGGCAAGTGGCAGGTTTCAAATTACTCTGAATGCCACAATGCTTGTATGTCCAAGGGATCCCTTTCTGAACAGATCCCTAGACAGGACAGAGAACATCACGCACACATACACAACTTTTGCACACACACACACACACACAACTTTAGCACTGGCCTCTTGTTCAGGAACCAGACAATCAGCCCAACTAGCAACTTTTTTTGCTTTTTAAATGCACTGGCAATCAACACAGGAAACCTCCAACCAGCGGTGGGATTCAGCCAGTTCGCACCCCTTCGGGAGAACCGGTTGTTAAGCTTCTGAGCAATTTGGTGAACTGGTTGTTGGAAGAAATCATTAGGGGAAAGAACCGGTTGTTAAATTATTTGAATCCCACCACTGCCTCCAACCAGATAAGAGCATCAAAATAAAAGCTCATTTTTTTCAAGCTGTCATTTGCGCAGAGCGGTGTCCATCATTTGAAACTTTCAAGAAGAGATTGGACTGCCATTTGTCAGAAATGGTGTAGGGTCTCCCCCTTGGGCGGGGGTTGGACTAGATGACCTATACCTGTGATGGTGAACCTATGGCACGCATGCTACAGGTGGCACGCAGAGCCATTTGTGCCAGCATGCGAGCTGCAGGCAAACTTATCTCACTGCGCATGCACGCGCCTCACAGCTTATTTTCGGCTGGTTTGAGGCCTTTTTCGGCCTCCCAGGGGCTTTAGGAAGGCTTCTGCAGGCTTTGCAGCCCGAAAACTAGCCCCGTTTCATCACTTCCTGTTTGTCCGGAAATACCGGAAGTGACGAAACACGCCTAGTTTTCGTCCTGAAAAGCCTGCAGAAGCCTTCCTAAAGCCTCTGGGAGGCCGAAAAAGGCCTCAAACTGGCTGAAAATCAGCTGTGAGGCACAGTGCAGGTAAGGGGCGTGAGTGGGTGGGGATTGCACACGCATGCTTAGGGGGCGTGGGGGGCACGCACTGCCTTCTGGGTGCTGGCACGCGAGCCCAAAAAGGTTAACCACCACTGACCTATAAGGTCCCTTCCAACTCTGTTCATCTGCAATCTGATGGAAACTGAACGGCTATAAATGTTCAGGGAATTCCCAAAGGGGCGAGCCAAGAGCCTCAAAACTCAGCTCCATCACTTTCCCCCATTCGGGTCTTTTAATATATATTATATGTGTGTGTGTGTGTGTGTGTGGTTTTTCTTTCTTTCTTTTTTTAACTTGAACATATCATCTTCCATTAAACAGTGTGTTGCTTGGGTCTCTTGTGCTATTACAATCCAAATTTACAGTATTCGTTTACATTGCTAATAATTCTCTAATCTTACAATAATAATAATCATAATCAGCATTATAACTCTATTCATTTCTCCCTCCTAATGTATCTTCGAATGAAAATATATATATTAGGTATAATAATATTAACAATCATATTAATAACCATCATCATATTGCATAACACTCTATCTTAATATATATTCTTTATTCCACTCCTCTCCATTTATTTCTCGCTTTTTATTCTCCATCCATAAAACAGCTCCCACGTCACATAATATATTCAGTTTGCTCTTTCTTCTTTATAGCAAGTGTTAATCTGTTCATTTCTGCACATTCTAACACTTTTCTAATTCCATTCTCATCTGTAGGGATCTCATTACTTTTCCAATTTTGCACAAATACAATTCTAACTGCAGTTAATACAGGTATAATGAAATATGCATTTCCCTCCCCCCCCCCAAATTGGATCTTGAAAAGTTTTTGGGGCACCAGAGAGAAACGTGTATGGAATGAATCATCAACATTTTGCCAAAAAAAAAAAAAAAGCGAGGAAAATACAGATACAGATTAACAGAGTTGGAAGGGACCTCGTAGCTCATCTAGTCCAACCCCACGTCCAAGCAGAAGACCCTACACCATTTCTGGCAATCCAGTCTCTTCTGGAAAGCCTCCAGGGATGAAGCTCCCACAAACTTCTGAATAACAGAATAATAACAGATGAACAGAGTTGGAAAGGACCTGCTCCATCCACCCCCCCCAACCCCCCCCCCCCCCCCAGAGACCCTCCATTTCTACCTCCCTCACTCTCCAGGATTCCAAGAACGAGTGGCCTTAGGTCATCTAGTCCAACCCCTCTCCCCTTAGCAGAAGACCAAATATGTATTCCTGCCTGTATTAATTTATCCAAAGGGAAGATTCAAAGGCCAGGAAGTCTCCAAGAAACTGCCCTCAGGGACCCCAAACTAAAGAGTTAAAAAGACCCCGACTTTCCCGAAGTAAAAGAACTTTAACTGCTTTCCCGTATTCCTCCTAGTAGAAGGTTCCACTTTCTCTTTTCTTGACTTGTTGGCCGTACCTCTCCTCCCTCTCTCTCTCTCTCTCTCGTCTTCTTCCCTTTGAGGTTTGAAAGCCTCCCCTGAACTGGGGGGTGGGGGTGGGGGAGTCCTTGCAAAGTTGGACGACACAGCCTCAACTTTTAGGGGGGGGGGGGATTATTTGCACCCCTCTTTTGCTGAAAGCCAGGCTGGCCAGCTCCCTTTACCCCAAACTCTCCCGGGTCGCCTCTGCAAAAGGACGGGGAAGACACAGAAGTGTGTCTCTCTTTCTCCGCCCTCCCGGCCGGCTGTGGTTGCAAGAAGCGGCCAAAGGGAAGGGTCGCTTTGGAGCGGCCATGGGGGAGAGCTAAGGCGACCCCCGCGAGGGTTAGAGACCCAGCGCCTGGCCGGGAAAGGCGGGTGGTGGTTGTCCCGCGCCGCCTTACCTGCTTTCTTTTGGCGGCGTCTCTGCTTCGTTCCTTCCCTCCCTCTCTTCCTCCTGGGGGAGGAGCCCAAAGGCTGGGGGGGCAAGAAGTGCGCTTGCTTAGAGGGAGGGGGGTAAAAATAGAAAGGTCCTTGGGCTGGGCCGGGAATGCAAGACAGAGATAGGGGGGAGGATGTTTCTGTGAGTTGGGGGGCGTTTTTGGCAGTCGTTTCACGACCCAACTAGGGAATGTTATCAATGCTAGAAGGGAGCAGGGTTTGCAGGGAGGAGGAGGAGGAGGAGGAGAGGAAAAGAAAAGAAAGGTAGGGTTGTTTGTGGTCTCTGAGTTTTATGGGTTTTTTTTTGCAGATGTGTCATGACCCAGCTAGGTCACAACATCCGTGTTAGAAGAGAGTGGGATTTGCGAGGAGGATCGTGTGGTCCCTGGTGCTCTCTGAGCTTGCAGGCCTTTCATCACCCAACTAAGTAACATCATCCACTTATTGATCTCACCATCAGGTAATTTCTTCTTAGTTCTAGGTTGCTTGTCTCCTTGATTAGCTTCCATCCATTGTTTTGTCTTTGGATTTCTTCCTTGCTAGAAGGGGGGGAAGAAGTAATTAATAATAACAACAACAAAACAACAAGGATAGTAATAACAACTCAGCCAGCTTTGAAAAAGAAGTGGGGAAAAATCACGAAATATCACGACCTGGCCATCGAAACTACACGGTTATGGATGAAACCTGTGACAGTGATATACCCCTTGGTACCATGTCCGAGAATTTTACAAAACACATCAAGAAATTGCAGCTTCCTGCAATAACACCAGCAGAACTGCAAAAAAAACAACTGTGTTACTTGGAACATCGTACATCTTAAGAAGATACTTGGTTAGTAGCTAGGACGCTGGCAGCAAAAACCTGTGTCAACTATCAGCGCCAGTTACTGATATTGGTGGTACATTTTTCAATGTTCAGTCAGCCGACTTTCATGTTTAATGAATAAAAGAAATAACAATAATAACAATAATAACAACAACAATAATAACAATAATAACAATAATCCTAAACACTTGAGAAGTGTTCAACTAGTGATTTGTGATACAAAACCCAGCATAGTTATCTCATTTGCTGTGTACACTGTTGTTTTTTGTGTATAATAATAATAGTAATAATAATAATAACCCAGCCAGCTTTCATGCCTAAGGCAGGGCTAGAATTCACACTCTCCCAGTTTTCTAGCCGGATGCTCTAACCACTAGACCAACCAGGCTTTCATCCAGGAAGGAACCTGGTGCGATCCTAAAGGAGCTGATTGAAAAACGAGTATGGTAGAAGGTAACCTCTTCAAAGCTGAACATTTTAGCGCCTGCTTTCTCTGTAAGAATAGGAAGTGGTTTCCCATGCGGTGTAGGGGATTTATTTTGTTTTAGCCAGTCGCTTCCTGGGGGGGCCTCAGCTGAAGGACTAGCCAGGCCCCATTTTGCACAGTTTAAAAATAAAAATAATAAAATCAGCTATAGTGTTAAGCCCAAGTTGGACAATTACATCACAAGCCCTACAGACTTGAACAGATTTCTGATAAACAAAACCTTACTCATTCGTTTTAATCCACTTCTTGAATGTAAAAACATAAAAGCTGCGCGCACGTATCTAAGTTGTAAGGGGAGCAACGCGTGTCTAGGCTTTGGAGGAAAACATGATCTCTAGGCTGCCCACTCAGCTGCTGTTTTGAAAATGCCGGCAATTTCCCCAGAAGGCTTTTAACAGAGCTTGAGAGTGTAAGAAACTGACTAGATGTGGTGATCAGCTAGCAAAATGACCAGGCCTCCTTTGCTGCTGCAAACTTAAAGCAAAGGTGATCTGACTCGGGCTTCCCAAAATCACGATAAAACCCCTTTTATTTGTTAAAGGGAATTCCTCTCCAGCAAAGTCCTGGCAAACAGTCTTTCAAGAGATTTCACAACTACAGACCTTGATCAGGCTTGGAGAGCTGCCAGGCCAATATCTTCCAAACGCCACACTGTAGCAGCAATTACTTGGCAAGAAGTCAGGAACAGATCTTCACCCTGATGAATTGAAGTAATTGTCTCCTGCAGACACCACTCCCCTTTCACTCCTCTTCATTCCCCATGGCAGGGGCCATTCACCGTCCACCTGTGCCTTTACTCCCATGTCGACCCTTGTTCCTTAGCTGTTCCCTTCTCCTGGCAGCTCTGTGCATGAGCACACTGGGAACAGGCTGCAGCTGTTCTTCTGCCTCACTGATCTCCAACTCTGAAGGCAGCTGATAACTGTTGGACGGCCCTGGCCCCATTTCTGCCTCCGACACAGAGCCCTTGTCTGAGCCTTCCCCAGACTCCAGGACTGGCTCATGTTCCTCCCCAACCTCCTCACTGTTCGAGTCTGCCACCAATTCGGCTGGCCACTGACCACATCAAAAGGTTTAAATGGCAGTGATGGTGACTGGGGAGGGAAGGGGGGGATGACCCAGGCTTTTACAAGTAGTCCTTGACATACGACAGTTCATTTAGTGACCATCTGACCAGAAAAAGCAACTTAACGACCATTTTTCACACGTGTGACCATTGCAATATCCCCACGATCGCATGATCTAAATTAGGCTGTTTGGCAACCATCTCATATTTATGATGGTTGCAGTGTCCCATGGTCATATGATTTTATGACCACCTGACCTGCAAAGACCACGGGGAAGTCAGATTTGCTTAACAACCGTGTTTTCAACTTCACCGCCGCAGCAATTCACTTAACAACGGTGGCAGGAAAGGTCACAGAAATGCGGCCAAACTCACCTCACCCACCTCTCCCTTAGCCACAGCAACCTTGGACTCTGTTGTGGTTCCATCCGGAATCCAGTACACAAAGGTACAGGCATTCCTTGACTTACGACCGCAACAGAGCCTCACCTTCCCGTTGCTAAGCGAGACATTGACGAAGCGAGTTTGGCCCTGTTTTCATGATTTTCCTGCCACATTTGGGCAGTGAATTGCTGCCATCGTTGAATTAATCAGACGGTTGTTAAGTGGATCTGGCTTCCCACTCCCATTGACTTTGATGGTCAGAAGGTCGCAGAAGGGGATCGTGTGACCCGGCTGGGACGCTGCGACCGTCATAACTGTAAGTCAGTTGCTAGGCATTCAAATGGCCATGGGGATGCTGAAATGTGTCAGAGGAAGATGAACAGCCTACAGGGAGTGGGAGTGTGGCTCCATCAGCTGTGGAGGAAACTGGGGAAGGGCAAAGTCCGGCTGGGCAGAGCAGGGAAGAGGTAGAACAAGGGAGAGGAAGTTCAGAGGAAGACCCAGGCCCAACCCCTCTTCATCCTAGGGCACACAGGGAGGAACGGAGAAGGGAGCAACGTGGGTTACATGGGGGAGGAAAGGGCCCTGATTCGCTTCATTAGCCACACCTGGGAATAAGAGATTAAAAGAGATGCAAGCTGAGTGTGGCAGCTGCTGGGAACAAATGTGAGTTTATCTTGTGTGTACTTTGGTTTTCTGTGTTCCTCGTGTCTTCCCAACCGTGTTGAGTTATTGCCGTACCTTCATGTCTGTCCCACCACTGAGCACATCCCTTATTTTTGGGCCTCCTAGGCCTCAGGGAAGCCTCCTGGGGAGTGGAATTCTGGGAGTTGACGCCCACACATCTGAAAGTTGCCAAGTTTGGAAAATACAGCGGTGGTGTGTAGTTTTTAATCTGTGGCAGCAAGCATATCTTTCTGGTGGGTAGCTTTTTGCTTATGGTTATTATGCACTTATAATGGGACGTGGTGGCTCAGTGGCTAAGATGCTTTGCTTGTCGATCAGAAAGGTTGCCAGTTTGGTGGTTTGAATCCCGAGTGCTGTGTAACAGAATGAGCTCCCGTTTACTTATCCCAGCTTCTGCCAACCTAGCAGTTTGAAAGCATGTAAAAAAATGCAAGTAGAAAAATAGGGACCCCTTTGGTGGGAAGGTAACAGCATTCTGTGCGCCTTCGGTGTTTAGTTGTGCCAGCCATATGACCACGGAGACCTCTTCGGACAGTGCTGGCTTTGTAACGAAGATGAGCACCGCCCCCTAGAGCCGGAAACAACTAGCACATATGTGCATAAACCCTTACCTTTATGCACTTATGGTTATGCACTTACAACCTACATTAAACACACTCCTGCTTCTCCCCTCCACCTTTGCTTGATGTGGTGGATATTCTGCTGTGTACCTTTAAAGTTTTATTCAAAGTTTTGTGGAAGGCAAATAAAATAGAAGGAGACCACAGACATAGAGACTTCGATTCACGTATATGCTGCTTTTTAAATACATTTTATTTCTATTACTAATTTGCTTAGCGAGAGCAGAAGAAAGCAGAAGGAAAAATTGGAACAAATAATAAGAAATCGCACGGCTCTTCAAATTTCCAGTGATATTCTTGAACTATTTTTAGAAGTAGCATGAAGCTAGACTCTTAAAACAGACAATCCAACAAGGTCAATCTTAGCCATTATCTGCATATTTAACGTATGTATGTGTGTGTGTGTATGAATAGAGACAGACAGATGAAGAAAGATGTTAGAGATAGATATAGAGAGAAAGATGTTACAAAGATGATAAATAGATAGACAGATATGACAGATAGAGAGAAAGATGATAGATGATAAAGATAGGTACAGATAGACTAGCTCGATACCCGTGCTTCACTTACGAAACCAGTTTTTGAGTAGGAAAATAAGGGGGGAAAAATTCTGCCTTTGCCTACCAGCATCCATTGGTATTCATCTGGCTAGTGTCCTGTCAGTGTATGAGAGAGTTGAGGGCTGTTTGGAAACTGAAACAGTATTTGCTGTGCGAGCAAGTAAGAGAAGCAAGGAGCCTGGGTGTGGCTTAGCTCAAATGTTCTGTATTAAAGCTGCTTGGTGCTCTGAAACTGAAACTCCTCTCCTCTGCTTGCGTTTTGCATTTGGAACAGTTTTTTTTTCAGGTGGGGAGGGGGAGTAGAACTCCTTAGCATCAGAGCGTGTTAATGATAATAATATAGGAAATAGTCTAAATGCTCTGATGGTCATTTTGAAAAATTCTTTCTTAGTGAGCACCTAGAAGCCAAGAGGAACACATGGGCCAAATTTCAAGTTTGTAGGCTTTACGGTTTTGTAATGATGTATGAGTGGTATTTCGCTTTTATATAGAGAGATAAATAGATAGATGATATACAGATGATAAAGATAATAGATGATGATGATGATGATGATGATGAGATAGATAGATTAGATAGATAGATAGATAGATAGATAGATAGATAGATAGATAGATAAAGATGACGTGAGATGGAGAGAGACAGATTTGCAAATGCAAGAATTTGCCTGGCTATTTGTAACCCACGGCTTAATTATTGTTAGATTCAAAGCCTGCTTAAAACCAAATGGAAAGTTTTTCTGTTGGCTTCAGGAGCTTTGAATCAGGACAGATTCTTTCCTTATGACATGTTTATTTTCACAGGTCTATTTTTATATTTTAAAAAGCTCTCGGTGTATACAGCTCCTGAACTTTGCAAGAGTATTAAGGGCAGCATGAATTTCTAGAAAAGAGCAAGGGAGAGATCTGATAACGAGAGAGAGGGAGGGACCTCCTGGGCCGGGGATGGTTGTTTTCACGGAGGAGATACATTCACCCGCTTTTATGGGTGACTTGATTGAGGGCACAACTAATGTTGTCGCTTGCCAGAAATTCCAAGCTGCTGTGGCTTTGGGGCAACATCTTCGTTGCTAGAGCATAGTGTGTCCTGTGACAGTTTAAAGACTTGCAAGCCTGCATTGTGACATGAATTTTCATAAAACTATTTTAGCAGAATGTACAGGTGGCCCTCAACCTATAACAATTCATTTAGTGATGGTTCAAAGTCTACCATCTCTCTATTTATCTATCTGTATCTCTCTCTATGTATCTCTCTATGTATCTATCTCTATTTATCTCTATCTATCTCTATCTCTATGTATTTCTCTCTCTCTCACACTATCTCTCACTATCTATCTCTATGTATCTATCTCTATCTCTATCGTTATCTATTTCTCTCTCTCTCTCTCTCTATTTATCTATCCATCCATCCATCCATCCATCTCTCTCTCTCTCTATGTATGTATCTATCTATCCATCGATGTATCATCTATTTATCTATATATCTATCTATCTATCCATCCATCCATCTATCCATTTATCTATCTATCATCCATCCATCCATCCATCTATCTATCTATCTATCATCTATATCTATCTATCTATCTATCTATCATCTATATCTATCTATCTATCTATCTATCTATCTATCTATCTATCTATCTATCTATCATCTCTATCTATCTATCTATCTATCTATCTATCTATCTATCTATCTATCTATCTATCTATCTATCTATCTATCTAATCTATCCATCCATCAACTATCTATTATCATCTCTCTATCTTTCTATTTATCAATCATCTATCTTCTTTCCCTCTCTTTTTTCTTTTCTTTTTTTCCGCTCCTTCCTTCCTTCCTTCCTCCCTCCCTTCCCTCCCTCCCTCCCTCCCTCCTCCCTTTCTTTTCTTTCTCCATTTCAGATATTTCAAATATTGACAACTCAAAGAACAGGACTAAGTAAGCAGAACTTGCATTACAGTCCAACCAGCATTATTGATTTCGACATATTCCGGAATTGGTTTTTGTTTCCGAGCTTTATTTAAAAAACTTTCACTTCTGCTTAGCCCCTCCCTTCCTGAGTCCCACTGAGTCACCTCTTTGCATTAGCTGCACAACCAGCTGAAAATAAGACACCCTGCCTCCTTCCATACTTCACGTACACACTAGTTTCACCAGGAACACAAAGGAAATACCCAGACACTTCAAACAGCCTAAACACGAGAAAACATTTACTTGTTTTGTGTAAATGTGATCGATAAAAGACAAGCCCATTTGAAGCAATTTGTAAACAAGCTTCATCGATATACGTACATGAATTTAAAGACACCACAATGGTCTTTCTAGCATGAATATATGAGTTTTTAAATACCAGTTGCATTGACCATTAAGTACCAGTACAAAATGAGCATCATGCTGATTAGAAATCATCAGGCATAATCTCTCTCTCCCTCAACACAACACACTCTTTCTACATATAGATATATCCACCCCCCCTCTCTCCCTGCCCCTCTCTCTCTCTCTCTGTGTATACATATATATACAGGTGAAACTCAAAAAATTAGAATATCATGCAAAAGTTCATTTATTTCAGTAATGCAACTTAAAAGGTGAAACTAATATATGAGATAGACCCATTACATGCAAAGCAAGATAGTTCAAGCCGTGATTTATCATAATTGTGATGATTATGGCTTACAGCTCATGAAAACCCCAAATCCACAATCTCAGAAAATTAGAATATTACATGCAATCAATAAAACAAGGATTGTACATAGAACAATATCGGACCTCTGAAATGTATAAACATGCATATGTACTCAGTGCTTGATTTGGGCCCCCTTTGCAGCAATTACTGCCTCAATGCGGCGTGGCATGGAAGCTATCAGCCTGTGGCACTGCTGAGGTGTTATGGAAGACCAGGATGCTTCAATAGTGGCCTTCAGCTCTTCTGCATTGTTCGGTCTCATGTCTCTCATCTTTCTCTTGGCAATGCCCCATAGATTCTCTATGGGGTTCAGGTCAGGCGAGTTTGCTGGCCAATCAAGCACAGTAATCCCACGGTCATTGAACCAGATTTTGGTGCTTTTGGCAGTGTGGGCAGGTGCCAAGTCCTGCTGGAAAATGAAGTCAGCATCCCCATAAAGCTCGTCTGCGGAAGGAAGCATGAAGTGTTCCAAAATCTCCTGGTAGACGGCTGCGTTGACCCTGGACTTAATGAAGCACAGTGGACCAACACCAGCAGATAACATGGCTCCCCAAATCAACACAGACTGTGGAAACTTCACACTGGACTTCAAGCACCTTGCAGTGTGTGCCTCTCCATTCTTCCTCCAGACTCTGGGTCCTTGGTTTCCAAATGAGATGCAAAGGTTGCTCTCATCAGAAAAGAGGACTTTGGACCACTGAGCAACAGACCAGTTCTTTTTCTCTTTAGCCCAGGTAAGACACTTCTGACAGAGCGGCTTGACAAGAGGAATACGACATTTGAAGCCCATGTCCAGGATCCGTCTGTGTGTGGTGGCTCTTGATGCACTGACTCCAGTCTCAGTCCACTCCTTGTGAAAGTCCCCAACACTTTTGAATGGCCTTTTCCTGATAATCCTCTCCAGGCTGCGCTCATCCCTGCTGCTTGTGCACAAGTTTCCATTCCACATAACTTTCTATTCATGTGCTTTGATACAGCACTTTGGGAACATCCAACTTCTTTTGCAATTACCTTTTGAGGCTTTCCCTCTTTATGAAAGGTGTCAGTGATGGTTTTCTGCAAAACTGTCAGGTCAGCAGTCTTTCCCATGATTGTGATTCCTACTGAACCTGACTGAGAGACCATTTAAAGGCTCAGGAACCCTTTGCAGGTGTTATGGCTTAATTAGCTGATTAGAGTGGGACACTTTGAGCCTAGAATATAGAATCTTTTCACAATATTCTAATTTTCTGAGATTGTGGATTTGGGGTTTTCATGAGCTGTAAGCCATAATCATCTCAATTATGATACATCATGGCTTGAACTATCTTGCTTTGCAGGTAATGAGTCTATCTCATATATTAGTTTCACCTTTTAAGTTGCATTACTGAAATAAATGAACTTTTGCACGATATTCTAATTTTTCGAGTTTCACCTGTATTCTATTTATCTCTCTATCACCTACAGTATCTCTCTAGAGATACTCTCTTTCTATATCATCTCTATCTATATCATCTCTCTCTATATGTATATATAAAGTGCCTGCCTGTATATCTATCTATCACCTCTCTCTATCATCTCTCTCTACCAACTACCTGTATATCATCTCTATCTATATCATCTCTCTCTCATGTGTGTGCATGTGTGTGTACATAATCTATCATCTGTCTGTCTGTCTATATCTATCACCTATCTCTCTTTCATCTCTCAATCTCTCATCTATCTATCTGTCTGTCTGTCTATCTATCTATCTATCTATCTATCTATCTATCTATCATCTATCTATCTATCTATCTATCTATCTATCTATCTATCTATCATCTGTCTGTATATATCTATCACCTATCTATCTCTCAATCATCTATCATCCATCCATCCATCCATCCATCCATCCATCCATCTATATGATCTATCTGTCTGTATATATCACCTATCACCTCTCTCTCATCTCAATCTGTTTGTCTGTCTATCCATCCGTCCGTCCGTCCATCTATATCACCTGTCACCTGTCTCTCAATCTGTCTGTCTAGATCTATCACCTATCTCTCTCTCATCTATCTCTAGCTATCTGTCTGTGTATATCTATCACCTATCTCTCATCTCTATATCTCTCATCTATCTATCTATCTATCTATCTATCTATCTATCTATCTATCATCTATCTATCTATCTATCTATCTATCTATCTATCTATCTATCTATCATGTCTGTCTCTATATATCTATCACTTATCTTTCTCATCTCTATATCTCTATCATCTGTCTGTCTGTCTGTCTGTCTGTCTCTATATATCTATCACCTATCTCTCTCTCTATCATATCTCTCACTCCTATCTCTATATCATTCATCTATCTCCAGATCTTTTTTATGGTGTTCAAAACCTGCATTTTTTTTGAATGTTCAGACCATTGCACTTTACATGACCTTGGGAAGTCCCCAGCTTATGACCACAATTGAGCCCCAAAATTTCTGTCGCTAAGCGAGACAGTGGTTGAGTGACTTTTGCTCCATTTTACGACCATTCTTGTCACTGTTGATAAGTGAATCACTGCAGTTGTTTAATTAGTAACAACATGGTTGTTCGGTGAATCAGCCTTCTTCGTTGAGTTTGCTCGTTGGGAAGGTCACAAAAGGGGATCACACAACCCCGAGGACACCGCAACCGTCATAAATATGAGTCAGTTGCCGCTGAATTTTGTTCCCCAGTAAGGGGAAACGCTGCAACGGCCATAAGTGTGAAACACAGCCATGTCACTTTTTTTCAGCGCCGTTGTAACTTCGATTGTTTGCTCAACAAATGCTTTTCTGTTGAGAACTGCCTGTGTATTTTAGTTGTGACACTGTGTGGTGTTGCAGCAAAGGATGACTTGAATTGATCCGAAAGGTAGGTTCAAATCAACAGAGAGGCAGCCTGGTAATTGTCTTTTGTTTCATCCTGGCACTGCAGTTTTTCTTTCCTTGACCCAACGTGGACCGTCTCTGAGGTAACTCGGGGACAAGCTGGGACATACGAAGAGACAAGATATGCTCAGCTCCAGTTGGCCCAACCAATCTGTGTGACTTTACGATCTGTGTTGTGTTCTTGGCAATGGTAAGGATGTGGATTTGTGTTTCCTTTCTTTGGGGGGGATGCTTGCTGGATTCGTGGTGGAAACCTGACCCTACCTAGCTTGGAGATCACTCAGCCTGCTGCCATCTGCTGCGGCCTATTTAGGGGAGGCGACAATTGTGTCCTTATTATCATTGTTTGTTTGTTGTTGTTATTATTATTAAAATATATACGATGTTCTGAGTAGCGCAGTTTTTTTCGCAATTCCGCTGGTGTTATTACAGGAAGCTGCAATTTCTTGATGTGTTTTTGTAACATTCTTGGACATGGTACCGAGGGGCCCTGATGACAATGGGTATATCACTGTCACAGGTTTCATCCATAACTGCGTAGTTTTGATAGCCAGGTTGCGATAATTTCTTGATTTTTTCCCCAGTTCTTTTTCTTGGACTCTGGTGTGTTCTGGTACATAAGTCTAAGTGCTGTTGCTATTGCTCCTTCCTTCTTTCCTTCTTTCTTTCTTTCCTTCCTTCCTTCCCAGTAATTAGAATGCAAGATTGCAGGCTAACTCTGCCCACTGCCAACAGTTCAATCCTGACCGGCTCAAGGTTGACTCAGCCTTTCATCCTTCTGAGGTGGGTAAAATGAAGACCCAGATTGTTGGGGGAAAGAGGCTGACTCTCTAAACCGCTTAGAGAGGGCTGTAAAGCACTGTGAAGCAGTATATTTGTCTAAGTGCTATTGCTCCTTCCTTCCTTCCTTCCTTCCTTCCTTCCTTCCTTCCTTCCTTCCTTCCTTCCTTTCGTCCTTCCCTTCCCTTCCCTTCCCAGTAATTAGAATGCAAGATTGCAGGCTAACTCTGCCCACTGCCAACAGTTCAATCCTGCCTGGCCCAAGGTTGACTCAGCCTTTCATCCTTCCAAGTTTGGTAAAATGAGGACCCAGATTGTTGGGGGCAAGAGGCTGACTCTCTAAACTGCTTAGAGAGGGCTGTAAAGCACCGTGAAGCGGTAAATCTAAGCGCTATTGTTAGTGCAATTTATACAACCGACTCTTCACTTCTTGGTTTAAAATCTTTGGTATGTGAACATGCAATTGTTTTATTAGAAGAAAGGTCACTTTCAAATTGTCTGACAATTTACCCAGGGACGAAAGACTGTTTACCACAGTAGATCATTCCCTCAGCCAGCCATTCTGTAAAGAAATTAAATTTCCTTTTTTCCTCCCTTCATGTATTTTATTTAAGAATACACAGATTAAAAGAAGTGCGGATGTTATCACTCTGGTTTGGGTTGCAGCTTGTTCTTCTCTGGCTCAAAGAAATATTTTTCAAGAGCGCCGGTCAGTTCATCCAGTTCTTGCTTCAGCTTTTCAAAATCACTAAAATGAGACAAGTTGGAGTAAAATTTCAACTTTGCTTTATAAAGAATCCAGAGAGATTTTAATTCCTTGTAAGGAATGGCAGCAGCCTGTTTGGGGATTGTTAGGCAGATCTAAAGCAGTGGTGTGATTCCAATATTTTTACCACCGGTTCGGTGGGCGTGGCTTGGGGGGGGCCTGCTTTGCGCAGGCGCAGAGGCGTTTTGAGTCACCTCCTGCCATTCTGCACTCTTTCTGATGTTTCAGCAGCTGCCACGCGGCAATTACTGTGTTGCGCAAAGCAGCTGTGCTTCAAAAGCAGGAGATAAAATTAATATGGGAGCATTAGAGAGAACCGGTTCGGTTTCTGCTGCTCATTGCCGCTACTGGCTTGACAGAACCGGTAGAATACCACCACTGATCTAAAGCCTATCAGACAGTGGTGGTATACTGCCGGTTCGCACCGGTTCTAGGAATACGGTAGCACCTGTCAGCAGTTGGCCCCACCCACCTGCCCCCACCCTTTCCTGTCCTGTATTTCCTTTGTTTGTAGCTCAGCTGATAGGCGTGGCAGAGTGGAATTTGCCGCCTCAGCTGTTTTACTCAGGTCAGTTTTCATGCTTAAAATTGCCCGTTTTAGAATGCTCCACGCGCACCCCAGAACCGGTAGTAAAATATTTTGAATTCCACCATTGCTATCAGATGACTCCCTTAGCCACAGTCTAACTGAAGAAATACAACATTGTACTTCCTTATAATCACTTTTTTTTTTGTAGGGGGGATTTTATGGAAGGGACCATTTAGGTTGATAAGCTCTGCTTATCTGCATGTAGAAATCCAGAATAAAACACCTTGAACAAACAGCTGTCTAGACACTGCTTAAATATACAGTATAAGGCACAGAAGACAATCATTTTCCAAATAATCAGTTCAATGATGAAACTGCTCTTATTGTTAAGAAAAAAAATCAGTTGTTCAGCCACTTCATGGACAACTCAATTAGATTCCAACTTCCTTATTTATGGCATTTGGTTTAGAGCCATTGTGGTGTAATGATTAAGGCACCAGGCCAGAAAACAAGAGATGGTGAATTCTAGTTCTGCCTTAGGCCTGAAAGCTGGTTAGGTAACTCTGGGCCAATCAACAGAAGATAGTGAGTTTTAGTCCTGCCTTAGGCATGAAAGCTGACTGGGTGATTTTGGACCAATCACCAGGAGACAGTGAGTTCTAGAGCAGCCTTAGCCATGAAAGCTGGTTAGGTGACTTTGGGCCAATCATCAGGTGATGGTGACTTTCAGTCCCGCCTTAGCCATGAAAGCTGAATGGGTAATATTGGAGCCAATCACTTTCTCTCAGCGCAACCCACCTCACAGGGTGGTTGTTGTGGGGAAAACAGGAAAAGGAAGAAGTATAAGATGCATTCCCCACTTTGAGTTGCTTAAAAGTAATAAAGGCAGGATTTTAAAAAAAAAACTAATAATAAAATTCAAATTCCACCCATCCAAAGAATGGAAGGTGGAATAAATTAGGTAATCACTTCTTGCTTTACTAATCCCATTTGTTACATCATCGTCTTTTAACAACCCTATAATCCGTTGAGGGGTGGAGTCCAAGTAACTGAATGGAGCTAGCAGAGGGTTTTAATGGCCGGATGCCCTTCCTGTTGCCAATGCGGAGTTATTTCAGCAGTTATATTCTCATTGTGCCCAGAGAGAGAGAAATATCTGCCTCTACCTAGGATTGAACTCATTGCCTCCCGATTGTGATGTGAGAGCTCCGCACTACTCCAATCCCATTTGTTACATAAAGGTGAAATATAAAACAATTTGCTGAAGGAGACCCAATAGCGTAACTGGTCTCCGGTGGTTCCATATTAAACCAATTTTATTATTGGCCACCCGTAATCACTTAGGTGATTATGAGCGGATATATAAATCAAGACAGACTGAATGGCGTGTATGCATGCACTGTATCTGTGTGCTTATATTTGTATGCATTTATTTTTAAGGTAGGTATTTCAGACGTTTGAAACACAATTCATAATGAATAAGTTATTGGAATTTGCGTTCTGTGATGTACAGGTAGTCCTTGCCTTACAACAGTTCATTTAGTGACGGTTCAAAGAGACCCTCAAAAAGGGACTTATGACCATTTCCCACACTTTATGACCATTGTAGCAGCTCCACGATCATGTGATCGACCGTTTGACTCATACTTATGACCTTTGTCCCAAGGTCATGGGATCCCCTTTTGGACCTTTCAAAACCAGCAAAATCAATGGAGAAGCCAGATTCACTTAATGACTGGGTTATTAATTTATCAGCAGTGGCAAAAAAGGTCATAAAATGGGGCAAACCACTGTCTTACCTCACTTAACAATGTAAATTTTGGCCTCACTTGTTGTCGTAAGTCAAGGATTACCTGTATTTCGGATAACCAAAGTCCAATTTCACGAAGTTTACTTTACTTTACTTTATTGTCATTGCACCTCGTACAGCGAAATTAAACACCATCTTCAGTGTACATTATGAGTATGAAAATAAACACAAACACATATCCCTCACACTCCACACATTGAATTGAAAACCCCTGATATTGCATTAATATTGCACTATACAGAATTCAACAGAGCTACTGCCCTGGGATAGAAGCTGTTTTTCAGCCTATTTGTCCTTGTTTTTATTATCCTGTACCATCTGCCAGATGGTAATAGTTAAAAAAAAAAGGGTTCCCAGAATGAGATGGATCTTTGAGAATGTTTTGAAGTTTCTTAAGGCAGCGGGAGCTATGAAGCTCTTCCAAAGAGGGGAGAGGGCAACCCATGATCTTCTGGGCAATGACGTTAACCCTCTGGAGTGCTTTCCTATCTGCCATTGTGCAACTGGCAAACCATACAGAGGTACAGTAAGTTAGTTAAGAAAGTTAGGAAGATGCAAATTTTAATCAGTTATTTCCTATATACCGGCACACACACCCACACCACACACTCTCACACACATATATATAGAAGTCCGAACTCTACCTGTTTCCAGGAGGGGCGGAAAGTTCTGCGTAATATTTGATTTTGGGTTCAGTCCCGCTGGTTCGCATGGTAGCTACACATCCATTACTGAATGTAAATGTTATCATGTGGCTGCTTTTACTCGTGGGGAGCACCTGAGAGGAGAGAAGTCAACTTCATCAGAAAGCTTTTTCGCCAGAGCCTGTGACACGTTCACATGTGAAAAGCACAGGACAAGTCAGATAGGACTCGTTGAGAAAAAAGAAGATGGCGTCAAATAGGAGCAGGCGGCCTCCAACGTTACCGTAAGAAGATTCCAGAAAAGAATTTGTAGACACAGATGGGAAACCAAGTTCCCTGGATAGGACCTCTGTACAGTCATCATCTTCACTGTCTCCAACAGATTGTCTATTGTGGCCCACCAGCAGTCAGTGGAGCTGGCGGCAGACTTGGACAGTGAGGAGGTTGGGGAGGATCATGGGCCAGTCCTGGAGTCTGGGGAAGGCTCTGACAAGGGCTCTGCGTCGGAGGCAGAGATGGGGCCAGGGCTGTCTGACAGTTATCAGCTGCCTTCGGAGTTGGAGATCAGTGGGGCAGAAGAACAGCTGGAGCCTGTTCCCAGTGTGCACATGCGCAGAGCTGCCAGGAGAAGGGAACAGTTAAGGAACAAGGATCGATTCAGGAGCAAAGGCTCAGGTGGATGGGGAATGAAGCCTCCAAAACTTAAGAGTAACTATTAAATAAGGAGAGAAATCTCTAAGGAGATTCTCAGTCATCCAAGTCATGGCTGTCCCAAAGATGCTTTTTCCAAAGGCCTACTGGACTTGCTAGTTTTTCTTTGAAGACATTTCACTTCTTCAAGAATGGAAGAAAGATGACCCGGGACAAGGCACAAAGGCCACAAAGCCAGCTGAGAGTTCAAACTCCCCTTTGATGCTCCAAATTTCCCCCAAACGTTCCCACACTCTTGGCAAGTCCCAGAGCAAAGCGCACAGGCACACAGACACATGGGAGTCTCTGGCTGCGCCGAGTCCAGCAAAGCAAAGGAACGGGGAAATGAGTCCCCAAAGCAAGGAACAAACAATGAATCCATGAAGCAAGGAAGAAGCAGTCCTACAAACTCCAAATGTCTGCAACGGCACACACAAAACTCTACAAATTCAACGTTTGTTTCTGACAAACGCCCCCTCCCCACTGCGTCTCCTTAAATTTCAGTCCCCAGGTGTGCCTTGTGAAGAGGGATGGGGTGCTCTCCTCCCAAGTTGTCGGGTCGGCCTGTGCTGTTCCTGCCTTCTCTCTCCCTGCTCGGGGATCAGGAGCGGGGCAGTCCTTCCTCATCACTTGAGCTCCATCGCTCCTCCTGTCTACTGCTTGCCCTCTCTCATCATCCTGCCCCTGTTCCTCCCTGCTAACAAGCTGTTCCAATCCTGAGGGGTCCTGGGCTGCCTCGTCCTGCTTCTCCCCACATTCCTACGAAGCCAATGAAGTTACCCCCCTCGATCTCTATCGGCTCCAGCTCCGGCTCGTCTTCCTCCTCAGATTCAGGCTCCAATGGAGGGGGGGCTTGACAAAAGGATATTTTCTCAGCTCATTTATTTTTCTTATTTTGTACTAAGCTCATGCAAAACAAAGCAAAAAAACAAAAACCCCTACCTTTGGGATAAGGAGAGAAATAATGAACATGCACTAAAAAAGAAAGCAACCCAAGATTTCACAATGGAAAACCTGGCCAGCTACTTACTGCTTTTTTATCAGCCTGGTTACTGTCGTAGCCGGTCGTCAGATCTCTGACTCCAGAGACTGCAAATTTCCCACAGGTTTGGGGGTAGGTATTTTCCCCCTCGTAATTCCTAAGCTTCTCGAACAGAGCTGTGATGACCTTTTGATCATAACAGATAAAATAGGAGGACTTGGTGATATGATAACCGTATCTACATAAAAAGACAAAGAAGGAAAAACTTTGAACGCCAAGTACAGCTGGTCTGCACGTTGTAACACAAACATACAAATTGTTGATTTGGACAGCGAGGAGGTTGGGGAGGAACATGGGCCAGTCCTGGAGTCTGAGGGAGGCTCTGACGAGGGCTCTGCGTCAGAGACAGAGATTGACAGTTATCAGCTGCTTTCGGAGTCAGAGATTAGCGGGGCAGAAGAACAGCTGGAGCCTGTTCCTGATGTGCACATGTGCAGAGTTGCCAGAAGAAGGGAACAGTTAAGGAACAAGGATCGACTCGGGAGCAAAGCTATAGGTGAATGGTGAATGGCCCCTCCCATAGGGAATAAAGAGGAGCGAAAGGGGAGTGGTGTTTGCAGGAAACAATGAGTTCAATTCATTGGGGTGAAGATTTGTTCCTGACTTCTTGCAAAGTAATTGCTGCTACAGCGTGGTGTTTGGAAGATATTGGCCTGGCAACTCTCCAAGCTTGCTAAAGATCTGTAATTGTGAAATCTCATGAAAGGCTGTTTGCCGGGACTTTGCTAGAAAGGAATTCCCTTTAACCTAAATAAAAGGG
Organism: Notechis scutatus; assembly: GCF_049901735.1. Classification (NCBI taxonomy): domain Eukaryota; kingdom Metazoa; phylum Chordata; class Lepidosauria; order Squamata; family Elapidae; genus Notechis; species Notechis scutatus. Next base: position 54,562,301 of record NC_142012.1, read on the forward strand.
GTTTTATTGGGACGAGGAATCTGCTTCATGATCTTGGGAAGCCTATATCAGAACACAAATACACATATATGTTAAGGAATCTAGAAACTCAGATGGAAGGTACTGCTTCTGTTGTGGATGAATTGTCATCTTCTGTACATCAGGAAGAACGTTATCCCTGATAGCTAAATCAGCATTCAACTCCTCGGAATAAATGAGTTTGATTTAAATGAGATGAAGGAGGAGGAGGAGATGGATGAGGATGGAAGAGAATGAGAAGATTAATAAGGATGAGGAAGGAAGAGAACTAGAAGAAGATAGATAAGGAAGAGAAAAAGAGATAAGGATGAGGAAAGAGAAGGAGAAGGTAGATCGTGATGATAAATAGGATGTCATGCCCCTGTTGGAGTTTGAATCTGATGAGGAAGACAAACAGGGGTGAGAGTGCAGCTCTGTTGGCTGTGGAGGAAACTGGGGAAAGGCAAAATCCAGCTGGGCAGAGCAGGAGAGAGGTAGAACAAGGGAGAGGGGTTTGGAGGAAGATCCAGGCCCACCCCTCTTCATCCTGGGGCACACAGGGAGGAATGGAGAAGAGAGCAATGTGGGTTGCATGGCTTCCAGGGGAGGAAAGGCCCTGATTCCCTTCATTAGCCACACCTGGGAATGAGAGTTTAAAAGAGATGCAAGCTGAGTGCAACAGCTGCTGGGAACAAACTTGAGTTTATCTTGTGTTGACTTTGGTTATCTGCGTTCCTGGCGTTTTCCCCAACCGTGCTGAGTTATTGCCGTACTTTCACATCTGGAATTCTTTCTCCTGCCTGTTGGACTAATTACCTCATCTTGCCTTGATGGACTTATAATTACAGTTTTTGTTGACCATGTTTTGGACTTGATTCTCTGCAGCCAAAGGCTTTTCCTGGGCGAGTTTTTCCCCAGCCCAGAAGGTAACCAGAACACTGGGGCAAAGTTGGAGCTAATAAAGGGACTCCTACTGATTATCTGATTGTGTTGGCTTTGTGCCACGCCCCGGGTCATCATGTAGGAGCAGAAGAACATAATCAGACAAATTTGTTCTATTGCCCATGTTTATCCATGTTCCCCGATAGTTATAAACCTCAGCCTGCAGAATTGAAGACCTCCGTTTCTTTACTGAATTTATTGATTAAACAGGTAGTCCAATTGAGCCCAAAATTTCTGTTGCTAAGTGAGACATTGGTTAAGTGAGCTTTGTCTCGTTTTACAACCTTTCTGGTGACCGTTATTAAAGCAAATCATTGCGGTTCTTCAGTTACTATCCCGGTTGTTTAAGCAAATCTGTCCCCCCCCCTCCCCCGAGGCAGAAGGTCACAAAAGGGGACCGCGTGATCTGAGGACACTGCAATCATGATAAATATGAGTCCGTTGCTAAGCAGCTGAATTTGGATCATGTGACCATGGACACGCCGCGACGACTGTTAACGTGTGAAAAACAGTTGTAAGTCACTTTTTTTCCAGTGCCGTTGTAACCTTGAATAGTCGCTTGACTGAATTGCTGTAAGTCGAGGACTACCTGTCCCTTAAATGTTAAAAAAAAGCACTCTGTGTTTTGTTAAATGATACTCACTCTGTATAAATGTTTTTCAGCTGCTGAGATAGAGTCACGTTCTTCGTGGCCAGAAAACTGGACATCTCTGCGGTTATGACGGCTGCACTCACGCCGTCTTTATCCAGGACCACAGGGCTGCACATATATCCTGAAAGTTTACAAGGAAAACAAACAAACAAAACCTCTTTGTAACACGATTCCAATACAAGTGATAAAATGCCAAAAGGCACACAAAGTAGTTACCCATGTTTCCCTGAAAATAAGTCCGTCTTATATTTCTTTTGCCACCAAAAAAGGCACCAGGTCTTATTTTGGAGGGATGTCCTCCACTGACTAACCTCACTTATTCCCGTCGCCCCCAGTCTCCTTTTTACTCTCAGAGGCCTTCAGGAACAACTTCTGTGGCCCTCTGCAGCTGATAACGGAGCTCTGGATTGACCCGGAGCTGTGTTATCAGCTACAGAGGCCTTCAGGGAAGCCTTGCCAGCCTCGCAGAAGAAATTGACCAGGAAGGTAGGTGTCAGGGGGTGCGAGGCCTGGCTACAACTGTCCAAAGGCAAGTAGTAGGGCAGCTCCACACACACACCATCCCCACCCTAGCTTAATTTTTACCCGTGGACTCTGGAGTGGGGTGGGATCTTAATTAGGGCTTATTTTGGATGTAGGGCTTATATTGGGTGCATGTGTAAAAATCAAGCTAGGACTTACTTTCAGGGTAGGTCAAATTTTCAGGGAAACAGGGTACTACAACCCATTTTGGTTGCCATACTACAAAAAAGATGTTGAGACTTTGGAAAAAAGTTCAGAGTAGAGCAACTAAGATGATCAAAGGCCTGCAGACTAAAATATATGAAGAATCGCTGCAGGATTTGGGTTTGGTCTAAAGAAAAGAAGAATTAGGGGTGACACGATAGCAATATTCCAGTATTTGAGGGGCTGCCCCAAAGAAGAGGAGGTCAACTTATTCTCCAAAGCACCAGAGGGCAGGACAAGAACCCATGGTAGAAACTAATCGAGAGAAGCAACCTGGAATTAAGGAGAAACTTCCTAACAGTGAGTACAATTAATGATTTATATATATATATATATATAAATGTTTTCTTAAGTTTTCGTGGGTACTTACATGTATGGTATTCAGCTTTGTTTGGGTATTTTCCCACGTCATTATAGTTGTGCTTTTAAAGTTGTAGCAACGTTTCGGCAGAATCTCATCTGCCATCATATATATATATATATAGATATAGATATAGATATAGATATAGATATATAGATATATAGAGATATATAGATATAGAGATATATAGATATATATAGATATAGATATAGATATAGATATATAGATATATAGATTTATAGATTTATATAGATTTATATATAGATATATAGATATAGATATAGATAGATAGATAGTAAGTATATGTAAGTACGTATGTATGTATGATGTATGTAAGTAATGTATGTGTATATATGTATATGTACATGTGTATATATGTGTGTGTGTGTGTGTGTGTGTACACACATACACACATGCATACATACATACATAGCGAAATACCACTCACGCATCATCACAAAATCTCCAGAACTGTAAAGCCTACAAACTTGAAATTTGGCACTTATATTCCTCTTGGCTTCTAGGTGCTCACTAAGAAAGGATTTTTCAAAAGGACCATCAGATCATTAGTATTTCGTATATTATTATTAACACGCTCTGATGCTAAGGAGTTCTACTCCCCCTCCCCACCTGAAAAGAAATCTGTTCCAAATGCAAAACACAAGAAAAGGGGAGAAGTTTCAATTTCACAGCAGCAAACAGCTTTAGTACAGAACCGTTTAGCTAAGCCATGCTCAGGCTCCTTGCTGTCTCCTTCTTGCTCACACAGCAAATACTGTTTCAGTTTCCAAACAGCCCTCAACTCTCTCACACACACTGACAGGACGCTAGCCAGATGAATACTGATGGATGCTGGTAGGCAGAGGCAGAATTTTTCCCCCTTATTTTCCTCCCCCAAAACTAAGCCCGACCACATAGTTTCATAGCGAAGCATGGGTATCCAGCTAGTACAGAATATATCTATATTCCTTTACTGTTTAATAAGGAGAAGCATATTACCGATGGCTTCTTCAAAAGCGAATAAGACTTTTTTTCCTTGATCTATCAGCTCCTTGGCTCGATTTCCCATCCACTTAAATCCCGTTAACGTTTCCTGTATTGACCAAGGTTCAATGAAAAGATATATGAGAACAGAAGAGGAATTTCTTTTAAATGTATTTATTTATTTATTTTATTTACTATTCCATGTAGTAATACTGCTGTATGTGGTGATGTCACTCAACCCCATATTTCTGATGTATTGTATGCATATGCCCATGATGGTGAATGTATGGCACACATGCCACAAGTGGCACGCAGAGCCATTTGTGCTGGCACGTGAACTCTGCAGGCAAACTTACCTCATTGTGCATGCATGCGCCTCACAGCTCATTTTATTTTTTTGGGGGGTGGGGTTGGTTTGATGCCTTTTTTGGCCTCCCGGAGGCCCGGAAAAAGCCTCTGCCTGGCTTTTCAGGATGAATTATAGGCCCATTTCACTACTTCCTGCAATACCGGAAGTGACGAAATAGGCCTATAATTTGTCCTGAAAAGCCTTGTAGACGCTTTTTCCAAGCCTCAGGGAGGCCGAAAAAGGCCTCATACCAGCCGAAAAATCAGCTGTGAGGCGCAGTGCAGGTAAGGGGGTGGTGGGATTGTGCATGTATACACAGGGGGTGTGCAGAGGGGGGGCACGTATTGCATTCTGGCTGCTGGCACGCGAATGCGGGCCCGCACGGAATTTTTTGCACAGGACCCCAAAAAGGTTAGCCACCACTGGCACATACTGTATTTTTCGGAGTATAAGATGCTCTGAAGTATAAGACACACCTAGCTTTGGGGGAGGAAAATAAGAAAAAAAAAACTGCTTCTGCCTCTGAGCAAATTGCCTCCTTGCAGCAAACAGGAAACAGCCTGTTTCAACTTTAGCACAACCTGATTAGCACAAGCAGCTGATTGTCGGTTGGATTGGCCTCCCAACGATCAGCTGTTTCAGGCTGCAGGGATCTCCATCGCCTATTGCCGCCTCTGCGTGTCACATTTTGGGCCTGTTCCGGGCGGCGGGGATCAGAACGGGTAGAAAATGGGGCATGCGGAGGCCGAAAACGGGGTGTGCAGAGGCCAAAAATGGGATGTGGAGGCCAAAAATGGGGCGCACGTAGGTGGCAATAGGCGATCCCTGTAGCCTGAAACAGCTGATCATTGGGAGGCCAATCCAACCGACAATCAGCTGCTTGTGCTAATCAGGCTGTGCTGAAACTTACCAAGCTGTTTGCTGCAAGGAGGCAAATTACTGGGAGGCAGAGGCCGAAGGGTGAGGGCTGGCGGGTGGGTGGGGCTTCAGCAACATTTGCTGTATAAGATGCACGGACATTTCCACCCACTTTTTTGTGTGTGGGGGGGGTAAGTGCATCTTATACACCAAAAAATACGGTACATTTATTAGCTTCTAAGTGACATCAGAAATATGGGAATCAAGTGACGTCACCATGTACAGCAACCTAATTACAGGCAGACCTCGACTTACAACAGTTTTATTTAGGGACCGTTCGAAGTTGCAACGGCACTGAAAAACGGAGACCTATGACCATTTTCCACACTTAACGACCGTTGTAGCATCCCCACTGGCAACTGACTCATATTTATGACGGGTGTCACGCGATCCCCTTTTGCCAACTTCCGACAAGCCAAGTCGACGAGGAAGCCGGATTCAATGAACGACCGTGTAACCTAAGTTCACCAGGGCTGCGATTCGCTCGACCCGGGGGGCAAGCACGGTGGTGAAAGGAGTCCAAACTGACTTGACCAATGTTTCGCTTAGCGACAGGAATTCTGGGGTTCAACTGTGGTCATAAGTCTGCACAGGGAAACCAAAAGGAACTGGACCCTTACCTCAAAATGAAAACCTTCCTTAAGAGCGATTGCTTGTAATATTTTGGAGGACACGGTGCTCGATAACATATAAACGTCTTTAATGGCATTTGGAGTCTGATTTTGATTTTTCCAGCACGTGAAGAGCCACCACCCTAAAAGAGCTCCGAATTCGTTGCCGGAAAACACTTTCCATTCTCCACTGCAGAGATGAGATAGAGGTTCCAGAAGTTAAGAGCAGTGGTGGGCTGCAACCGGTTTAACAAACGGTTCTGTGAGCACGCGCAGCATTGAAAAAAAACCCACCAATTTGAACCACTACAAGGCAGCCCTGGTAAGTAAAAACAGCTGAGGCGCGCAAAATCCATTGTGCCACACAAATCAGGTGAGCTGAAAAAGACGGAAATATAGGACAGGATAGGGCCATGATGGCAAACCTATGGTACATGTGCCACAGGTGGTACACAGAGCCATTTGTGTGGGCACACAAACCCAGGACAAACTTACCTGCACTGTGCATGCGCACGCCTCCCAGCTGATTTTCGGCCTGTTTGAGGCTGTTTTCGCCCTCTGCAGCCTCGGAAGGCCAAAAAACAGGCCTTCCAGAAATACCGGAAGTGCCAAAACAGGCCCGTTTTCAGCCTCCTGAGGCTCCAGAGGCTTCCCTCGAGCCTCTGGGAGGGCAAAAACGACCTCCCCCGGGCTCCAGAGGCCCTCCAGTGGCTGAAAACAGGCACTTCTGTTATTTCTGGAAGGCCCATTTTACAGCCTCCTCAGGCTGCAGAGGCTTCTCTTGAGCCTCCAGGAGGGCGTAAACAGCCTCAAACGGGCCAAAAATCAGCTGGGAGGTGCATGCATGAGACTACAGGAATCATTTGCACTACTCAGGTGACCCTAAGGAAACAGATAAACCTCCAAGTGGCCTCAATAGCTCTCAGAAAGGATGCAAATGACCAGCTGTCTGCAAGGAGTATCAATCTTTCCATTCCTCACCATCTTGTCAGAGCTGAAGAAGCTTCTTGAATGAGAAGCGAAACGTCTTCAAAGAAAAACCAAGAAAGTCCAGTGGCCTCTTGGGGGGAAAAAAGCACAATGTTGGGACAACGGTGTCAAGAAAGGGCATAAAATGGGGTAAAACTCACTTAACAAATGTCTCACTTAGTCACAGAAAATTTGGGCTCAATTGTGGTCATAATTCGAGGATTACCCATATTACATTTATATGCCACTGATGTCTTTTTACATGTTAATCACCTTGGCAATTTACCATACTTAGAGCAAACATGGGCTTCTAACAAAACAGTATTTGAATAGTAAAAAAAAATACACTTTTCTTTTTAAAAAAAAAATCAATTTTATATATCCCAGGTATTCCTCCCAAACAAAAAAAAATGAAGTTTGGTAATCGACAAACTCACCTTCCTTGTTTCTCGGCCACCGCAAGCCGATCAGCATCTGGATCGTTGGCTAAAATAACCCGAGCGCCTTTTTTATCAGCTAGGGCAAAAGAGAGAGTCTGGAAGGAGAAAACGGTAAAAAGACCGGCACAAATTATCCTTCGAAATAAAAGCAACAAACACATCTTCTACCCCGACCAAAACAAGCATGGATGGTAGGAACGGGACAATTCGCCGCGGCCAACTCATTGCGGCCAATTACGGGACAATTCAATTTAATTATTTAAATATACTTTAAAAATGATTTTAATTTTTGGCATTCCCATTGCGTTCTCTCCCACCTTTTGGCATCCTTTCATTAACGATTTTATTCCACCGTCTCTTTGATATCGGTGCAACTCCTGTCCTGCGGTGAGCCTGGACTGTGGCGAATTGTCCTAGACCTCCGATCTAGAAGTCTGGATCGCAGCGATGAGGAAGGTGCGCAAAAAGATTTTGGAAGCTTGATCTCGTTCAGCGGCACGAGGTGCAAAAAAACCCCCCCAAAATCCACAAACGAGTCACATTCTGAAAATCCCCGCCTGCAAAACTGCTGAGAAATTAGCAGCTGGAAGAAGCGAAGAAATTGACTTGCCTTTTTTGAGAATTACAAGCCGTATGCAAGCTTTAAAGAATGCAGACATTTAGAGCTACGCTTTAGTTGCAAAGGAACATCTGAAGGGACAGGAGACGAAGTGAAGATGGAAGAAAAATGCACTAAATTATGTTTTTACCAGTACACCTTTCCCTTCCTCTGGATTGGGGTATTTTACGGTGGGAAACTCTGGATCGGGGTCCTTCTGTTCAGGCACGGCAAATGGAAGGCTAAAGTCGAACGCCTTAAAGGCCGACTGCACAAATTCGTGGCCGACCCCATGGACGGAAGTGTGAACAAATTTCAACTTGGTCTCCTTGTTTATATCCCTGGAATCAAGTAACAAGAACGACATTTAGCTGGGAGCACATTGTCTGCCGCAAGAGAATAACAAAAAAGAGCGGGGGGATTGTGGAACACTTCTTACAAATTGTTCAATGCAGTACAGGCAGTCCTCGACTTACAACGGTTCATTTAATGACCGTTCGAAATGATGACGGCACTGAAAAAAGGGGACCGGTGACCCAGTTTTCACACTTACGACCGCCGCAGCATTTACATTCAGATGCTTGGTATCGTGGTTTGCCAGCAGCTGGTGCAGCCGGTAGCGGAATCGGACAGTGAGGAAGAAAGTGTCATCCCCCTGGTGGAGGCTGACTCTGAGGGAGAGGAGGAACAGCCCACAGGGAGTGGGAGTGTGGCTCCGGAGGTTGTGGAGGAGGCTGGGGAAGGGCAGAGGCTGGCTGAGCAGTCACAGGAGGACCCAGGCCCATCCCCTATCCATCCTAGGGCATGTAGGAAGGAGAGGATAAGGAAGAGACGTGGTCTACTTGGGAGGAGAGGGCCTTGATCCTCTTCATGGGCTGCAGGTGTGACAACTGAATAAGAGTATGGACCTGCGTACTGGCAAATGCTGGAAACAAAGCGTGTAAATATCTCTAGTTTATAGTTCCTCTCTGAGTTTGGCGTCCTTCCCAGGGTGTGTTATCTGTGGACATCCACTAGCCCTTATCTTGCCTGGTTTGTGTTGCTTTATTCCTTCTTTGTGTAACTGTTTGTGTGGGAGTTTTTTTGTCTTCCGTCAGAGATATTTGGAGCTTGGAAGCAAATGGAAGGAATAAAAGGGACTTCACCTGTTTTCTGTGTTTGTTTTGTATCCCATCCTGGGTCATCACAGAAAGGGGACCAGTCAGGGAGCCCAGAGAGAACTCTGCGTCTGATGGAGAGATGGGGCCAGAACCATCTGGGAGTGGGGTGCTGCCTTCAGAGCCTTTGGGGGGGATGCTGCAACGGTCATAAGTGTGAGAAAGAGTCATAAGTCCCTTTTTCTAATGTCGTTATCATTTCCATCACTAGGTGAAATGTTGCAAAGTTGAGGACTTCCTGTAATTAAATGACCCGCTCACCTGTGACAACAGTGCCGCTGTATATCTTTGAAGTAATCCTTGTTAACTGTCGCGAAAGGATCATGGAGTAGTGGGCTTGGATCTATCAGGCTGTCCTCCCACGCTTGAGGCCACGGTTCTAGGTTCCCATTAATGGCGTCGGCGATTCCTCTATCGTGCGGACCGATGATCTGCGAGCCATTCTCCCAATAAACCTGAACACCACAGAGATTTATTTTTAATCTTTATTAACAGATCTTTCGGCTTGACCTATGCCAGTGGTGGCTAAACTTTTTGAGCTCCTGTGCTAAAAATTGTGCGCACACCAGCACGCACTTGTGTGCCAGCACCCAGAATGCAATGTGCGCCCCTCTCCCCAGCCCCCCTGCGCATGTGTGCACAATCCCCCCCCCGCCACCCCCTTACCTGCACTGCACCTCACAGTTGATTTTTTTTGGGGGGTTGGTTTGAGGCCTTTTTCGGCCTCCCACGGGCTTGGAAAAAGCCTCTGCAGGGTTTTTCAGGCTGAATTATAGGCCCGTTTCGTCACTTCTGGTATTACAGGAAGTGACAAAACGGGCCTATAATTCATCCTGAAAAGCCTTGCAGAGGCTTTTTCCAAGCGTCTGAGAGGCTGAAAAAGGCCTCAAACAAACCGGGGGAAAAAAATCAGCTGTGAGGTGCGCGTATGCGCAGTGAGGTAAGTTTGCCTGCGGCTCACATCATGGACCTATGCTATCTAAATTCATGCTAACACCCCTGGAATTAACCGGAAAGACTATTTATTTATTTAGTTTTATTTACTTGCACAATGCCTCTAATCTTCATAAACAACTCAAGGTGCGGAAACGAATCTACTATTCCTTCCTCCTCCCAATATTCCACACAGCAGCAGCAAAACTCAACTGTGTGGTGGGTTGGGCCAGCTGGATTTCATGCCTAAGGCAGGACTACAACTCACCGTCTCCTGGTGATTGGCCCTAAGCCCCCCAGCTGGCTTTCATGCCTATGGTAGGACTAGAATTCACCTCCTCCTGGTGATTGACTCAAAGTCACTCAGTCAGCTTTCGTGTCTAAAGCAAGGACTCCAGTCTCCAGCTGGCTTTCATGCCTGAGGCTGAACTAGAATTCACCCTCGCCTAGCGATTGGTCCAAAGTCACTCAGCTGGTTTTTGTGCCTACAACAGCACTAGAATTTACAGTCTCCTGATGATTGCACAAAACCCCCCCAGTCAGCTTTTGTGTCTAAGGTGGGTCTAGAATTCACAGTCTCCTGGTATTTGGCTTAAAGCAGGGGTCCCCAACCACCGGTCCATGGAACAAATCCTACCGGGCCGCTGGTTTGCTGGCGCCGCCATCTTGTTTTGATGAAAAAGTGCTTCGGTGAGCTTTTCCGGGTAGAAAGCTCACCGGAAGCACTTTCATCAAAACAAGATGGCGCGTTCAGCGCTCCCGGTGAGCTTTTCCGGTAGAAAGCTCACCGGAAGCACTTTTCATCAAAACAAGATGGCGGCGCCCAGCTGATGCCGTGTACCGGCCGCGGCATAAAAAGGTTGGGGACCACTGGCTTAAAGTCACCCAGCCGATTTTCATATATAAGATAAGACTGGAACTCGCTGTCTCCTGGTTCTTAAGCCTGACACTTTTAACCACTAGTGCTTTAATCCATCTCAAGATATTTCTACAGATACTATGCTAGGAAAACTATGTAAGATAGTACCTTATATCCATTGTCTTGTTTGGGATTGTGAGATGCAGTAACCATAATTCCAGCAGCAAGTTTGAGGTGGGTCACTGTATATGGCTATAGGAAACCAGAAGAAAAATATTAAGGAAGTGTTCTGACCCCACGCCCTTTTCCAACAAATCAAACACAACCCAAGAGGAACAGAAACCTTGTAATAAAATAATTACAAAATAATTAGCTATGATAATCACAAGCCTTGCTAAACTGTGCAAGACTTGCCAAAAGATAACAGACAAGAAATAATTTGCAATACAAGAATCTTCGAATACGAACTCAGGATACTGGAACGTCCACGAGGCTGGAGTTTCAAAACATCTTTGCCTTCTGCAAAGTATGTTCGTTTCACAGCTGGCTTTTATCTCTTAAGGGAGGGGACATTACCTTGCAGCCTTACTCCCGAGTTGCCCGTGCTGCCGCAGCTGCTTTTTCCTGCGAGCAACCCTGCGCGCACGCACACTTGGCACAGGCTCCTCGGGAACCTCCTCATCACTGCTGCCAGCCCCCACAATCTCTGAAGGCAGCAGTCCACTCCCTAATGGTCCTGGCCCCTCATCTGAGTCCTCGCTCTCCTCAGCCGTCTGCACCTGCTGCCGGCTAACCACAACAGAAGGAAGGAGATTCTCAAGTCATCCAACCCTGACAGCTACCCACCTCTGTACAAAGCAACAACTTTTTAACAAGCAGAGTCAAGAAACACAACAACCCGTCAAGTCTCCACAAAGGCTTAAATTCACTAGAGCAGGGGTCCCCAACCGCCGGTCCGCGGACCGGTACCGGGCCGCGGAACAAGCCTTACCGGGCCGCTGGTTGCTGGGCGCCGCCATCTTTTTTGGTAAAAAAGTGCTTCCGGTGAGCTTTTCCGGGTAGAAAGCTCACCGGAAGCGCTTTTCATAAAAGATGGCGGTGCCAGCGCTTCGTGAGCTTTTCCGGTAGAAAGCCATTTCTACCCGAAAAAGCTCACCGAGCGCTTGGCGCCGCCATCTTTTTCGTCAAAAGATGGCGGCGCCCAGTTGACGCCGGTACCAGGCCGCGGCGCCCAGCTGATGCCGGAACTGGGCCGCGGCGTCGAAAAGGTTGGGGATCCCTGCACTAGAGGTCAATGTTTTTCAAATCTCCCAGGTCGTCCTCGACTTACAACGGTTCGTTTAGTGACCGTGTGAAGTCACAACGACACTGGAACGAAAGGGACTTAAGACCATTGTTCACACTTACGACTGTTGCCCCGTCCCCACAGTCACCTGATCCAAATTTGGACGCTTGGCAACTGACTAATATTCAGGGGTGGGATTCAGCCGGTTCGGACCGGTTGGGGCAAAGCACACACTCATTGAACCGGTTGTTACACTGGTTGAATCCCACCACTGTTCATATTTATGATGGTTGCAGCATCCGTGTGTGTGTGTGTGTGTGTGTGTGTCACGTGATACCCCTTTGCTACCTTTTGATGAGTCAATGGGGAAGCCAGATTCACTTAACAATCGTGTGACTAACTAAACTTCTGCAATGATTCATTTAACAGGGACAAGTAAGATCACAAAATGGGGCAATACTCCCTTAAGAAATGCCTTGTTAGTAATAGAAAATTTGGCCCGAATTTTGGCCGTAAATTGAGGACTACCTGTCGAAGAAGCATCCCTATATTTAAGATTTCAAGTGTATATTAAGTATACACTCAAGTATTTCAATTATATCTTAAGCGTCTACTTTTATGTCGTAATGACGCCCAAAATGACTTGATGAGATGGACGGCTATGGAAATCGAACCAATATTCTGGGGAGGCTATTGAAACAATCCTCCTGTATCTGCCGTCGGAAGCGTGCACGAGCGACAAAAACGACAACGAAAACCCTACCACAAATGGAGTTGGTGTGATCTGGGAGAAAAGGTAGACAGGAACCCCCTGGGTGATGAACGCTGTGGCAGTGAGCCTTGCAAACCTAACAGCCAGAAAGGAAAAAATAAAAAAGTCAAACTTGAATCCTATCGCAACAAACTTTACCTTGCTATTGTATCATTAGCACCTGAAATAATATGCTTTATGAACCCCCGAAAATAAGACCCTGTCTCATATATATATATATATATATATATATATATATATATATATACATACATACATATACATATACATATACATATACATATACATATACATATATATATATATATATATATATATATATATATATATATATATATATTTGCCACCAAAAAAGGCACCAGGTCTTATTTTTGGAGACGTCATCCACTGACTAACCTCACTTGCGCGCATCGCCCCCCAGCCTCCCTTTCACTGTCAGAGGCCTTCAGGAACTTCTTCTTCTGCAGCTGACAAGGTTTTCCTGAAGGCCTCTGCAGCAAATAACAGAGCACTGGATCGATCCGGAGCTTTGTTATCAACTACAGAGGCCTTCAGGAAAACCTTGGCAGCCTTGCCAGCTACAGAAGAAATGGTCTGGCAAGACAGGTGTCAGGGTGTGCGAGGCCTGGCTTCAGCTGTCCAAAGGTAAGTAGTAGGGCAGCTCCACCCACCCATCCCCACCCTGGCTTAATTTTTACCC